>NC_140572.1:40142703-40182703 GCF_057381845.1 Rhamphochromis longiceps
GAGTTACGTTCTAAATATAACCAGCGATCGGTGAAATCTATGAAGTAGCCAGCTTTATTTTTTACAATTATTAAACTTTTCTCTCCTGTTTAAAAACTCTCAAAGTTCAAACCTTCGTGGAAAAATAAGTCCAGTATTATAGAATGAAACCAAAATCACCTGGAGGTGACGACGTTTCGTCGACATTGGTGTGTTTGTTGGGGAGCAAACTTATAAACATACAGTACAGCACTTCACTGTCACACTGCTGGTGATCGAAGATTTAAGTAAATTTGACAAGCTGAACACATTAGCTCTCCCCCAAAACGTAGGCCGCATCCTTGGGAGGACCCGGCCTTCGCGGTCTGCGTGGGCCGGTTCCTTCGAAGACCGAGAAGGCCAGAAGTGCGAGGCTGTGAAATGGGACGGTCTAGCCTTCAGATTTGTGTCACCACTGTCTCGGTGGAGTTTAATAAACTCGGCCGTCTGCTCCTTGCTATCTAAAATATAACAGGACACTAGCATAAATTCTCGACTGTCTCACACTTCTGTTTAATCAGCTGTGTGAAAATCCCGGAGGAACCCAGCCGACGGATTAATAAAGTTTTATTTAATCTAATCTAATCTAGTAACTTTGATCTCAGTCAAACCGATTTACTCTGGAACAAATAAAACACCAAAAAAAAAGCCAAACAATTACATTTTTTAATGACTTATATATCATGTTTAACCTGAGTAGCGAAAGACAGCGGGAGTCCGCTGCTCTCGCCGGGTCGAGAGACCACTGAGTGACCACCGGCTAGCTATCGAGCGGGTGGGTAACAGACGTCTCCGAAAATGTCGGCACACTTTTGCAAATATGCGATGTCTTGATAAACGAGCAGATATTTAGAGTTTACACAGCTAACTTCTCGCCTGAAAATATGTTAAAAGTTTGATTTTTCAACCCAGAAAGAGTAATAAGAGTAACATTAACACTAAGTAGCTGCCGCCATTGTTGCCTTCAGAGGTGAAGGACCGACAGGAACTGAAGTGTCATTAGAGCAGGTCAGCGCTTGCGGTCGCACCTTTGGACACACAGATGTGCTCATCCACCACGTGACCTGCGACCCCCATACAATTGCTCTCACTGCACGCCATCGATGGCAGCAAGGAGCAGCCAGTGAGGTGACGGGAACTGACAGGCATTCTGTCCTCGGGGTCGAACTTTCCACTCAAGTGGCCGAGCGTTTGCGGGGCACACAAATCAAAGAAATGACTTCTGATGCATCGCACGCTCCTCGCTGTGAATCACTGACCAATCACAGGACTGACGGTGACTGACACCTGAGCATCCAGTGGTGTCATCATCAGGTGCTCCACACTTACTGGTCCCAGTTACAACCAGCAGGGAGTGTGGGTGGAGCGTACTGTCCACATACTTAAATAAAATGTGACATCACTACACAAGAAGTGATTTGACTTCCTGTGTACTCCTGAGCCTGCACGCCGGCGTGCCCGCAGAGAGTCGAGTCGCTGTGATGCTGCTGACCTGAGTGGGATCTGGGTGGGGGCGGGACAATGAGCCCGGTGTTACAGCGCTGTGGTCTCCATTAGACCTCTCAGGAGTCTCCACTTCCTGCTGCGGCTCAAAGGAAAAAAAAAAAAAACGCCCTCATTTTACAAGGAAAAAGGTGGCCGCTCAAACTGAGCTCCCGTCACACACTCGACTCCAACCGAACTCCAACCGAACCCAGCACCCGCTGATCCTCAGCAAATGACCATCACACCTCAGACAACACGAACAAACTACAGACGCTCACTTCATCTCCATATTTGTGTATGTAGATGATGATGGTGGTGGTGATGAAGCAGCAGGTGCCTCCCTCGTCTGTCTGCTTAAAAACCACAAATAGCTGAGCGAGTCGCCGGGCGGCACTCAGAGCCTTTAAGTCCTCGCCGCACTTTACTCTTCCTCGTCTTTTATTCGTCCTCGTGACGTTAACGGCGAGCGTGCGGTCGAGCGGCTGCAAAGTGGACGGCGTGTTTTACTGGAAGTGGTCGTGGGAAATGAGAGAAAGATCAATTATCAGCTGATTTCCAACAGGCGACGAGGCGTTCGCTGCCCGATAGAAACGTTAGAAAATGAGGAAAGTGAAAGTGACATTTCCCTGAAGAGAAAGAACCGTGACGCTTGGTGGAAGAAATGTCTGAGAACCGTTCTGCCTCTGCGGTTATCACCTGACGGCGTGACGACGTTTTCCTCCATTTCTCTGTATCAGAGAGGAAATGAAAGACCCCGCCCTCATCAGGATGCACACACTCATCAAGGAGTCACCGGGCTCACAAACTGAGACTTTTCTGTGTTTGGCAGCGTCACAGACACACCTCACACCAACAGACCGTTCAGTCATGTAAGACCACCTGAGCAGGTGTTCGAGCGCAGCAGCAGCAGCTTCCTCTGTGACTCTCTGATGGTAATGGACCAGTTTTAACTGGTTCTCAGATCAGGGTTCAGGTCCAGCTCAGGTTAGACACTGACCCGAGAGACAATAACCCAGTGCGTCTCAAACCTGCACACACAGATCACATGATGAGCGGCGAGGATGAGCATTGCCTCAACTTCCTGAAAACTCTGATTGCACAACAAGTCTGCTTCATTACCTGATCGCAGCTGAAAAACAACTACTTCCGTCTTCTGTGAATAACGGGGAGGCGGGGAAGACCTCAAACAATACCACGGCCCATAATGCTCTCTGCTCCGAGGTCTCAGAGAGAGCAACACCCGCTCAGAGCAGCGAGGCAGAACCCGCAGAACCGGGGCCTTGAAACCACAATTTCAAAGTTCGGCTTAGAGTTGAGAGGAGATGTACGAGCAGCAGCTGAAAACCTTTTGGGTTAATGAGTTCATTGTCTTCATCATTAATCCTTTTATTCACCTCTTTCTTAAAGTCTTCACATGACCCAGCAGAACCTGACCCCAGACGTCCCCACAGTGGACAGCTGTCCTGTGGACACATCTGTCATAACTCAAACCATCCAGACTTTGAGGTTCTCGTGGAGCCGTATTTGGAATCTGAGGCCACACCGGTGTTCACAAGGACCGCCTCCTCTGATACCGTCACATCCTTGGCACTGACGTAACTGCAGAACGCAACAAAGCAACAGCTGTCCCGACACCTGCTGACAGCGCTGTGGTGTATATCATGCCCACAAGAGCATCAGCTGATCAGTGTGAGGTCACAACTAACCACCTGATGCTCAGGTGTTGAAAACTAGAACTCCTGTAACCTGGTAACAGTAACACGTCACTGTACAGTGATGACATCACCGCCTCTCAAAGGTTCATCTGCTGATCAGCTGATTCCAGTGTGGGGGGAGAAAACGTCACTTAACTCTCTGTCAGAGCCACCTACAGGTGTGTGTGTGTGTGTGTGTGTGTGTGTGTGTGTGTGTGTGTGTGTGTTAGGTGTGGTCTAAAGCCAGTACGATGCAGCATGAGTCAGGAATGAATAGAGACAGATGGAGAGACAAGCTACTATTTCAGTCCACACAGACACACAGTAACACACACACACACACACACAGTGACACACACACACACACACACACACACACACACACACACACACACACACACACACACAGTGACACACACACACACACACACACACACACACACAGTGACACACACACACACACACACACACAGTGACACACAGTGACACACACACACACACACACACACACACACAGTAACACACAGTGACACACACACACACACACACACACACAGTGACACACACACACACACACACACACACACACACACACACACACACACACAGTGACACACACACAGTGACACACAGTAACACACACACACACACACACACAGTAACACACACACACACACACACAGTGACACACACAGTGACACACACACACACACACACACACACAGTAACACACACACACACACACAGTGACACACACACAGTGACACACACACACAGTGACACACACACACACACACACACACACACACACAGTAACACACACACACACACACACACACAGTAACACACACACACACACACACACACACACAGTGACACACACACACACACACACACAGAGTAACACACACACACACACACACACACACACACACACACAGTAACACACACACACAGTAACACATACACACACACCAGCCCCTCCCTGCAGGAAGCAAGAATGTGGCTGCTCTGTGTGAGCAGCTCATCCACTTTCCTCCTCTGACCCTTTGAAACCGGTCCGCTGGTTCTAAGAGCTCTGGTGGTTCTGAGGCCCAGCCCGCTCGCTGAATGAGGTCCGTGGTGTGAGGAGACGCCTGTGTGTCAGAGTCATGGCTCCTCCCTCTGAGACGCTCCCCACAGCGCACCAGGAAGTCACAGCGAGAAGCAAGTGTGAAACACACTGCATGCAAAGCTAAGACCTGATTATTTCAGCTTCTGACGCAGTTTGGAAGTGACCTTTGAACTCTAATGGACAATCCCTTTCAGATCAACCAGGGGAGAGAGACCAGTTTATTAGGAACACCCGATCCTTCCATCCGCCCAGCATCACGTGGGCAGGCTCACAACAGCTCAGACCTGCCTCAAGTCCTCAGTTTGAGGCTGAAAAGCCTTCATCAGCCTTCATCATTCTATCCCTCCCCAGTCACGCTCTCACTGCTCTTCAAAATAAAAGTCCTTTATCCTGTCAACGAGTTAAAGCGTTTAACCAAAGCGACTTCATCTCTGATATGTCATGTGTGAGACAACAGCACACTAATGAGAGGAGGAGCGTGTGACAGAGCGCCACGTTAACAAGAGGAGGATGAAGAAGAGTTTGTCTTTGTCAACGAGCTGAAGAGGCTGTGAGAGAAGGAGCTCCGCTCACTAATCACAAACTCACAGGACACCCACCAATCAGAAGCAGGGACACAGCAGATGCTGAGTTCTGAACCACAGAGAGGAAGCAGGTGAGACAGGTGACAGGTGAGTTGGCATCACACAGGTAACCCAGTTCCTGTGTGCGTCCCTGGCATCACTCTGAGAACGGAAACTCTAACAAATGTCAGCAAAACCTAAAATAACTGAAAATTTCCTTCCTGTGCCCAGAAACCACCGCAGCCCTCTGATAGCGGGGGAATCCCTGTGTGTCACCGAAACCCCAGCTTCAACACTACTGATCTATTTCCAGCTCTTCTCCTGCTCTGAGCACATTTACAGAAAGTCAGAGCGAGCGCCTCCATCTGAGCATGTGAAGTCTGAGGTGGTGTCCCGCAGGGCTCCGCTCTCGGCCTGCCCAGGTACGCCCAGAGTCCACAGGCTTCTCTGTTCTCTCCAGGTGACTCACAGCAGGGAGCTCGACCTTCACTGCACACCTCCCTGTCCTGTTCCGTCTCAGTCTCACCTTACCCTCATAGTTAAATATGGATGAAAACATTTAGTGTCATATTCAAGCATTCTAATACTCCGCTCCATCAGAGTCACTCTGACAGGTGACAGCTTCATAGTTTGTCACCATTTTTATTCTTTGAGTCTAGGAACTTTAAAACAACATCTGCAGCAAAGAGTCAGAGGCAGCAGGTTTGACGTTTCTGGTGGTTCTGTTTATTCTGATGGTTCTATTGGCTCTAAAGATACGGATGCTTCTAATGATTCGGATGGTTCTGATGTTACGGAGTCGTCCTCCTGTATTCCTGCTGGAGCTGAGTGCAGAAGCCTGTGAAGCCTCTGAGTTTTACTGATGAGTGCACACATGAATAAATGCTCACAGTGTGAAACTCAAACGTGTGGCATCCTCACTCGCTCACAGGAACATATTTCTTCTTTACTCACTGACATAAAGTCCCACAGACTGAATGAGTGCATGCGCAAGTTCAGTCGAGCCACCACGTCAGATGTTCCTGGGCTTCAAACGCCCAAATGTCCCCGACTCCAGGGACGTGAGGCGGCCTATGGCTGCCAAGCGGTCCTGAGGTCACAACCTCAGTGTCCGAGCAAAACAGGAAAGAGACAAACACATGCTGTCCATGCAGATCCGCAGGAACACGATTGTCTGAAAACTGTCCGAACACACTGAGGGCTGAACACTGCCAACACCACCCAGGAACCAGATCGAGAACAAGAGCAGGAACCAGACTGAGGCTCCGGTCTGTGAACGGGACAGCTGAGCAGAAACTTCAAACTTAAAGGAGCTGGACAAACACGAGGTTTCATCAGCTGACTCAGAGCGCGCTCAGTGAGTTCACGCTAAGACACGACCCACACAGCGCTGAAGGTTCAAACCTTCAGCCTCGGTGCGGAGGTGAGCGGAGCAGAATTGGGAAGTGTAAAAGAAGAAAAGGAAACAGAAGAAGAGTGTGAGGGCATAACGGGAGGTGTGTGTGTTCTCAGAAATAGAAGAAGAAGCAACAGTGCGGTGACGAGGTCGCCAAAGCCCAGAGAAGCGGTGTGTCAGCACATCGCAGCAGAGGGAAGTGAGGGCCGGCGAGCCGAGTGTCGACACGAGAAAGAGGAAGCCGGCCGTGTGACTGTTTATCTGCACTCGTTTTTACCTGCTTTCACACGTCCGAGTGCCGCGCCGCACCGGAAAAACAGAAGCAGAAGAAGAAGAAGCAGAATTAGAGTGTGAGCAGAGAGAAACACTGCAAACACACACAGCCATACCAGAAAATAGCCACAACCCATCCCAGTGAATACTCAGAGCACTCAGCTACTGCAAATACTCACAGAGAGTTTCTGCTGAGGCTCATGACAGACTTCAGGTCTGGCCAGCAGCAGTACACAGAACTTCAGCACTTCCTGCTCGGGCTTAGAGGGTCAGCCTGAGGAAGTCAGGGAGCAGACCGCCATCGAGTTTAAAGACCACATGTTAGTTATTCATGGATGGTGGAGGGAGAAGTTCCCGTGAGCACTGAGTTCAGGAGCATCTTTAACCTGCTCATCAAACCCGGTCTGCACAGGTGAGAGGAGAACATAGGCTTTAAACACAGATGTGAGTGCGTGGCCCAGATGTGGCCCACAGCAGGCGGTGACCCAGGCTGACTCAGGTCAGGTTCACCTTTAACATGCCAAAACTCAGCCATGCTCCAACTGAGCTCGCTCAGTAAACGCCGTCACCGACAGGAGTCACACATGAATCATGACAGATTTGGTACAGCCCGGCTTACAGCTCATGGCGGGCTGATGGCGGTCTGTGCAGTCAGACAGCAGAGTGAAGGCTGCGAGTCGACTCGAGGCATCTGTGATCCTGCGTGAAGCTCAAACAGCTCCACCATGAAGCATCCAGGTCCTCCTCCTCTCGCTGCAGCGGCCGCAGAAAGCTCACGGCCTGCTCTGAGAATCTTGCCGCCCATCGCCATCGACCCGCCGGCCTTTCTTTGGCTACGGTCGATGACTCGAGCTGGGACTTCACTAAATTCTCTTCTGGTCCGTTGCACGAATACATGAGTCCGACGGCGATTATTGTCTGCCATCGCTCAGATCAATTTGCATTTAACCCAGATTCCAAAGAGGACTGTCAGAGAAACGGGGACAGGAAGCGGTCTTAACGCAGTCTTTGTGTGCGCCTCATCTCTGCTGGTCTACGCTCAGCCATAAATCACCGTCTTCACATTCAGCGTGCCAGACGCCCAGGACAAAAGAGGCTGCTGCGATCCCCCCCCCAATACCCCGAGGCGGCCTGTGTCCACTGTGTCACCTAGTTCGGCCCCATGGGGGGAGGGGCTTTTCCCAGGCTCATTAGAGTGGTGAAGGCAAGGAGGGGTGGGGTTGTGTGGGGAGGCCAGCCTGGTGGGATCATTAGTTTCAGGTGAACTGGTTTACCCGGCAACTGGACAGACTCCCAATATAACCACTAAGAGCTGCACACTCACACCACAGGCAGCTCCCAGCTGCAGGTTCAGCTCGCGTCCAGGTGTCCCCACAGAGCCACGCATCAGCCAACCTGTTAGCATCAACGCTGTTAGCAGCAGGCTAAACGTCTGATGTCACTTCCTGTGCCAACGCCTCTGTAGCGTCAGGGTTAGCATGAACTAGTTGACGCACCGTCTGATGGCGAATGCTGGCGCACAGCACTAGGCTAACACGCTGATCTGGCTGAAATGGTTCATCGTGTCAGCGCCAGTTTCCTCCAGCTTGCACACGTCTGAACATCAGCCATGTTCAGAGCACTGATGATGATGAGGTGCCTTCAGTGAGTCACCGGTGGTCCTCAAGCACGCTCTCCATCACAGCGTGCGGCTTTAACCTACATGTGCAACCGGATGCGGGCGCAATCACAGTGCCTCATCGACTGACCCGGTTACGCCCGTCATACTGTCACACCATTGCTGCTGTACCTCCATCCATGTGTGAAGCCACCCAGACTGTAACACGCCTCATGTGTGTCACAGCGATCGATCGCAAACACAACACGGCGAGCGGCGAGAGAAGAAAGAGCACGCTTACATCAATGACCTCTATTGACCGAGCCGGGCGCATGCAGCCAGTGGGCGCTCACAAAGCCGGCCTTTCAAGTTCATCTGGACTGATGTAATAAAATTGACACATGCAGTCGGATGAATTCTGGGGCGCCGTTACCTAAACGCTGCCCTGCAAAGTGTTGTCTCCGCCCCTCACTGCAAACGAATCAATTACAGAGCAGCATAATCCTGTTAGGGGCATGAATGCATACCTCCCCGCTGGCAGGTGCTGGCAGGCTGAGGGGCTTACTGGAGCAGGCCGTATCAAAGCCGGGGTTTATCTGCCACATTAGGGCTGCGGCGAGCAGCCGAGGACGAGCCGCTGCGCCTGTGCTCGGCGCCTACACAATGAGACCCTGTCCCGCGGCTTCCTCTCACTCGTCCACGGCTGAGCCTCAGAGGAGCTGTTATTTCTGATGCTGCACTCGCCTCACCAGGAAATCCATCCATACAAGATGTGAGATCCGTCAGAGGATGGGGATGGTTCAGCTCGTTTTGATGCGTGTGAGCTGATGAAGTTGAGTCGAGCTCAGGAAAAATGATCCTGAACCTTTACCCAGAATGCACTTAGTGACTGACAACCTGCTTTCTGCTCCACTGTTCAGCTGGAAACAGGCTGCAGACAGTGGGAGCTGATCTGGTGTCAGCCTGAAAGCTTCCTGTGATTTCTGCTGTTTATGGTGGTGCGAGGATCAACATATACACATGTGGAGGGGGGGGCATGGCTGCATGTTAACCACGTTTGACAGGCTGCACAAAAGGGTCAGAAGAGGGACACCTCGGGTCCCATGACGCAACCTGTACACCCCCCGCCCCATCGCCCTCCTCCTCCTCAGCAGCCAGACTTCCTGTTGCTCTCCCGTGCTGCCAGAGTGGTCACAGCTGACTGTAACGGCGCCGCGGCTCAGCGTGGTTACAGGACCGTTCCACACTCTGATCACTAACACACATCTACTTCCCGTGGACGATGATAAAAAGATCTATGAGGACAGGTTATTTCTGCTTGCATGTGTATCCTGCTGCTGTGACTTTGTCGTCCCAATGACTCTGAGCCACCGTACGTCGCCCGATGCGTTCTGACACATGTGTGTTGAGCTGTAATGAGGCGGCGTGGACAAAGGTGGCGGGCTGAGGGAGAATGAAGCGTCTGTCAGGCTGGGAGGGGGATTATTCTCCCCCTAACCTTTTCAGCTGCGCCTGCTCCTTTGATGGCTGACAGACTCACAAAGGCACCTGCCCCATCCCCGAGTGTCCCTCGCCGCCCCGGCCTCTCCTCCCCTGACCTGACCGGCATTCCTGGCCCACATGAGGTCCTCCCCATGGCTACCTTTATGCCCCCCACCCACACCAAAGTCTGATAATCCCACGGCAAACAGAGGCCGTGCACGAGACTTCTCACAGCCTCTCGGCTCAAAGGTGGACGACCGATCAGCCCGTCACCGTGGGAACCGAGGCCGGGAGAGAAATCAGTGAAAGGCATTGTGGGATCGGTGTGAGGAGGCGGTGTGGTGTCGGCGAACACGCAGACCGAGACTTTACAAAAAGATCTGAATGTGTCCTGTTCTCGATCTTTATTTAAATAGGAAGTTGTCTGATGTCACCCTGATCACATGGTCTCGTTTTAATCAAATGACTGTTCCAGTGGAAACGTGAAAAGAGCCCGTGTAAGCGACGATGTTTCATCTTCAGCGTCGCACTGACCCGTGGCTGTATGAATCCTCCCAGCAGCGAGGCGAACGTAGACTGTGCCGGCACGGCGCTCAGACACAAAAGAGAAGAAGAAGAAGGTTTCATCAGCCTTCAGCTGTCACAGCACTACACACATACATAGAGTCAGATGAGCCCTGAGGCCACGCCCACTCTTACTGCCACGCCCACTCATGCAGCCAATCATTTAACATGCTGGTGAGAACTGTAAGGACTCAGACTCATGTTCTGTGTTTCTTGGTGGACTTCCTGTTCAAATTTTTTACACAGTGTAAAAGATTTCCTTCATTCATTTCATTGCGTTCATTAGTCTGTGTGTGTTTGGACGATGACCTTCAGCCCGATGCTCCAGGTTGATGACTCCGATGAAGCTGAAGGCTCGGGGTATGTAATGAACCTGCAGTACACCCACCCAGTCCCTGCCTACACACTCGGTGCTTCTAACTGAGCGGGCTCGCCTCTTGTGGCTCGCTGCGTTCGGGTGTTCACAGCACCGCAGAGGTGGAGAAGTTTCCCTCAGCCCAGCTTCTTTGAGCAGCTTTGACAGGAGCGTCAGCTCCATTATCTCACACTCTGAGGGCAATCCGTCAGGACCGGGCCCGAGACAGTGAGCTCGCACCGAGCAGCGCCTCATTACTTTGCTTGGCAGATCAGTGACCGGGACGTGGCCCGAGGACGTTTGTCCGAGTGGACGGAAAATCCTCCTGAACTCTGGAGGTGAAAGTGAGCCAAGTCCTCGCGAGACACAAACTCAGAGAGATGGGCAGGAGAGCAAACTCTGTGCTCCTTCCAGGCCCCTTTAAAAACTGTTTAGAGGTCAGAGACGGGCCATCGGAGTCACAAACATTCGGTAGTCGTAGTTCAGTATTTCATTTCCAAACGGCTGCCGGGCTCGTCTCTCACACTCTCTGCCTGAGGCTCTGTAGGACCTCCAGCCCACTCAGCTGAAGATCAGCATCCGCCCACAATTTAACTCACTGCCTCTTCAGTCAGTCTGAACTGCCTCAGGATTCACCTGGCCCAGTACCATACCAGTACCATACCAGTACCATCTCTTAATGTGCTGATGAGCTCTGGTTGCCTCAGTGGTTTAAATCAGAACCGTGAGCAGGCCGTGGTGATGAACAGCAGGCAATAGGAACTGGGCGGGGCCTAAAGCTGGATATGTAGGTGTGTGTGTGTGTGTGTGTGTGTTCAAGAGTTATTCAGCTGTACGCTGGCTGGACACACAGATGTCCTGACACCTTAATCCAGCCATCCGTTATTGATTGTTCCCCCTGTGTGTGTGTGTGTGTGTGTGTGTGTGTGTGTGTGTGTGTGTGTGTGACCTTGCCGCAGGACCCAATCACACAAACCTTTGCTGTGAGGGAGGGGCCAATGAGAGTGTGAGTGCAGCAGAGCGAATGGCTCTGATCATGTGACGACCAAATGTAAACATTCAAAAATTAAAAAAGTGAAATTCAAGATAAATGAAGAATAAAAAGAAAAAAACTGAGAAACACACAAAGTTTATAAGAAGAAACGTAAAATAATATCTAACTAAAAATCTAAAACACATAACACCTTGTTTTAAAATGTATAAATGTAATTTAAACAGCAACAAATCATGAAATTATTTTTAAAGTCATAAATATATTAAAAAAGTGTAAAATTATGAAGTACAAACAAAAATAAATACAAGTTTAACCATTACAAAAATGAAACTCTCTTTTTAAAAATAAAAGTTATAACAAACAAAGCAAATGATCAGAATTATAAAAAAATACTAAAGTTAAAACATCCAAAACAAAAATTTGGTGATTTTTGTGTTTTAATTATGTTAAAACAGATTAAATTAAAAAATTAAATCTTTTAATGATTCTCACACCTGTTATACAGTCTGTGTGTGTGTCTGTGTGTGTCTGTGTCCAGGGCTGGACTGGGACAAAAAATTGGCCCGGGCATTTTGACTACAGGCCAGCCCACAGCGTGCATCACTGCCCATTGTGACAGTGATGCACAGTCTTGTTGGTATATGTGTGATTTCTGTACATTTTACATCAGATAAAAACTTTGGTTGTAAGATTCAGATAATTATTTAATAAAAGTGAAACATTTTAAATGAGAATAAGAAAGAAAAGTATTTCTTTGTGCCCCCCTCTCCCTGTTAATGCCCTACCTGCCCCCCTGGCAAAGCTTTGCTAGACCCGCCCCTGCACAGTTACCAGCTGTCAGCTGCTTAGAAAAGGATCCTGGTGTTATTTGTCTCTCAGAAACAGTTCATAACTTCCCTTCAACTCATTCATGTCACCTAAAAGGTAAACCTGTTTCTCCATCACAGCTCTGATGATTCAGTAAGGACGTCTCCTGGTTTCATCTTCATGTTTCCCTCTCACCACATATCCAAACCATCATGACCAGCAGCTTTACAGCTGTGGCTCCAGCAAACATCAGCTGATACTAGAAAGTAATATTAAATAAATTCTAACAACAGCTGATCAAGCTTAAACGCGCTTCTGCTGTTGAACGCGACATCCACTAGTTTCCTCTTTCTGGCGCAAAGCGGGAGATAAACAAACAAGAGAGAAAAGCCGATCAGCTGATCATTGATCAGTTTCATGATTGAAGTGGCAACAGGGGAGAGAGGGGAGAGAATGAGAGGAGAAGAGGCCGCTGACAGCGTAAAGACGCAGAATAAATCCAGCTTTGTCTTTTTCATTGTAGCTGAAGTCCGGGACAAACTGTGTTCCTTTTCAGCTCAGTACGAAACGCGCAATATTTTCTCTGAATGCGAGACGATTCTGTTTTTTACGGGACGATTGGCAACTCTATCACTATCAGTAACATCATAGCACCAGCTGTATAGAAACTCCGTCATGTTAGCTAGCACTCAGTACGAAAAAGTCAGCACAACGAAAATAAACTCCACCTAAACTTGGTTTATATCTGACCCAGATAGACTGCAGGTCATAAATTCTTACCTGAAGTTCAGTTCACCTGACACTCGGACTGGCGGCCGCCTCAGGTCTCTGCTCCACCTGCCTCCCCTCCCCTCATCCACCTGCTGTTGTAGCTCCGCCATAGCCACCACCAAAAAACTGAGTTATTTTTACACAAAAAAAAAAATCATCGGTCCACCGGCCAGTCCAGCTATGTGTGTGTGTGTGTGTGTGTGTGTGTGTGTGTGTGTGTGTGTGTTATCTGCACGGCGATCTCGGCCGTGACCTTGGCGGTGAACGTGTGTTTAGGCTAACGGCGACAAAGCGTCACCGGACGGCTCATCGCTCACTCATGAAGAAAATGTGCGCATGACACACACACACGTCAGTCACCTTGAAACACGACAAACAGCAGAGAAGCACCAGCACTGTTCCACTGCACACCAACCTGAGCATCACAGTCACCTGTTGAAGTCCCACTGTGAGCTCAGGAGCGATGACATCACCAGAGCAAACAGGCCTCCACAGAGCCGACACGTCTCACCTCCCACTTCTTCCTTTTCTAGAAATCAGCCTCAGAACAAGAAAAGCTGCAGCGCAACTTCATCTCAGAAACTGACGCGCTGACCTCATCAGGATTTCATTCGACCACAGACAGGAGGTACAGCCCACAGCGGGCCGACGGTACTCCGGCAGAACGTGTGAGGAACCCGAGAGGCCGATCTCAGCTCAGAGACACGTCCACAGTACTGTTCGTAAAGACCTATTTTACAACTTACACACGATCCACAGAAATGCAGGAGAACGCACGTCTGCCTCGAACAACAAGAAAGATTTCTGAATAAAAATGTTAAAGTAAAAACACCACACACGCCTGACAGAACGACAAAAGTCTGAAGAAATCAGAAATCAGGTGCTTTCTATTTTTAATGAACTTTAATCACACTCATCCACGATGAACGCGTCAGTCTGAAGTCACTGTTTCTGTTGGTCATGTGACAGTGATGTCACTGTGATTGGGATGTTTTATTTTGGCGGGACAGCATTAAGCAGACTCCGTGTTGTTAATACAATTTGAACAAAGGGCCCGTTCTTCGGCGAGCCAACCGGGCTCCTCCTCCCTGTCCCACCAGAGGTGTTTGCTGTTTGGCTCCTGCAGGGGGGGGGGATAATCTGCTGTCTTTCACAATAAAAGCGTACTGGGAGGGCACGGGCTCAAAAATTAGGGATTCATATCACATGCTGCATTTTAAACTTGATTCCTGACCTGTGAGGGAGCTGCTGATGCTGCAGCACAGCGGAGGGACGAGGCAGGCGGGCAATCCTGCACATGCACGCACACGCACACACGTTCATTTAAACACATTAAAGCTGCTCTCTAAATCCTCGTTAGTCGTTCTTGTAGAAATTATTCTTTGACGAGAGTTGAACATCAAAATTCAACGAAAACCAGAAGAAAAACATGAAAAATAAAATTAAATCCAGAAAAACAAAAACAGGATTCATTTAAAATAAAATATATTTTGTGTCACACAGAAAAGTAAAGGTGAGAAAAGGAGGACATCCCACCGTGAATATTCAAAAAACGAAAGACTGAAACAAATGTGATGGGCGGGACCAAAGCTGTGACATCATGAACACATTTAATAAACATCCCCCGACCCCGTCAGCAGACAGCTGCATGTTTAAGGGTCGCCATAAAGTTCAGAGGATGAGTCGGGGCGAGGGAAACGAAGCTGAGCGCAAATCGTAGGGGGAGGGGCTTAATGCAGGCCGTACACATACCTTCATCCACCTTCCTACTTTCTTTTATTAACCTCACTGCTTTTCTCTGCCCTCCATCTTTCTTTTCATGTGAGGCGGCGTAGCGAGCGTCCCCGACGGCGCTGCAGCCTCTGAGTGCTGATTAAGGATGAAGAGAGCAGTGCTTTCTTTGTTCTGCCCCCAGGGGGGCGCTTACTGAGGAGGGGGCAGATATGAAAGACATTGAGGTCAGGGAGGAGGAGGAGGAGGAGGAGAGTGATGGCACGGCAACGGACCAGGGAGCTTTACAGGACGTAAACCTGGACCGTCACCAATGGACAGGCACACAGCAGGTCCTAAGGGGGGGGGGGGGGGGGGGGGGGTCAACACATCAGCCAGTTTACACACACACACACACACACACACACACAACTGTAAAACACACGAAGTGAAAATATTTGACGACCGAACGATGAAGAGCTGTCAGTAAAATCCCCCCAAAGTGGTGAGGCACATGCACTGGGCACACACACACTGACCTGTCAGGGGTCACCTGCTGATCTGGGATCCGCCTGAATGCTGGAATCAGCTGACTGCAAACGTTACAGGTGTTCGGGCCTGCAGTGAGGACCAACAGTCTGAGCCTCAGCGTGTTTCTGAGTATTTCCTGAACAGTTGTGTGTTTGTGCGTATTTACAGCTCGTCTGCAGCGGTGCTCGTGAGCGGCGAGCATGCTTCGTGTTCAGTGTCCGACACATTTCAGTAAATTGACAGCATCTCTGTCTCTGAATAAAAACCTTACCAACATGAAACACTCAGCTGTGACGGCAGACACACATGCACACAGACACACACAAACACAGCAGAGTGTGCATGACCTCTGCTGATGTTGGATCGCATGTGGAGGCGAGGTTTATCAGAGCTCGCCTTCAGCGTTCGCCACATAATCCACAAAAACCTCCATCAGCCGCACACTGCTACGTCCACACATCTATGAGGCTGAAACCACCAGGTCCACCTTCTGGTCCTGTTCCAGATCCTGGTTCAAGTTCAGGTCCAGGCTCTGCTCTGTGTTTGTGTCACAGATGCTGCTTTAAAGCGGCTCCTGCACCGCCGGCACAATGACACGGCTGTGAGACATGTGGCATGAATGGTGCAGCAGGCAGCCTGACACGGCTGCAGGGGGGGTCCCCCCCCCCCACCCACCCACACACACACACACACACACACACACACAGAGTCGTTGCTGCCGGCAGCTCGGCTGTGCAGGAATCCTCAACTCACACAGACAGACTTGGACTCAAACCTGTGATTTCTTCACCACATCAGCTCCGTTTAAATTTAAACGTGTCCCAAAAACAAAGCCATGCGCACTTTTATGACATGTGACCTCCTCCTTCTCCTCAGAAGGAGGAGAAGAAACCACGGAGACTCCGAGAAAAACCAGCGGGACAAACAGCTGCAGCCTCACAGCTGGATGGGACAGCCAGAGGTGGAGGAGGCCCTTCAGATCCTCTTACACCCCCCCCCCCCACCGTCACCGTGACCTCCAGTCCATCAACAACAACCCACCCACCCCCCAGGGCCCCGAGAGGAGGAGACGAGCCACATCCAGAGACGGGGACAAACCACAGCAGCGTGAAAACACAGGAGACAAAATATTTCGTTGTACTATTGTACATGTATGTATATATATATACACACACATACACTGTGCATGACCGTGCAGAGACAGTAAACAGTTATCTTGTATCTCATCTAATGAAAACAAATGATTTGATTTTCCCGGATTTTGCGTTTGTGAGGCTCAAACGTGTTTCGAGGAAATTAAAGTTTAAATGTTTCAACCAAAATTCACAAAGTGTGACACAAAAACTCAAACAGCCCAAACTCTCTTTCACTTCCGGTCCCTCTCACCTGTCCGTTTGTTTGTTTTCACATAAAATAAACAAACATGGAAATGAACTCCACGGCTCAGCGCGGACCCGCAGGTCTGCGCGCGGGTAACGGTCCTCGTGCCCGGCAGAGCGCAGACCTCCGCCCCGCCCGGAGCAGCGCCTCCCGGTCCCGTCAGAAAGTTTGAGGCCGGCGGGACGCGCCGTGTCCGGGGCCGTGACAATGTGTGAGTCAGTGTGTGAGTCGGTGTGTGTATTCGTACCGTTCTTCCTCCGGGGGTTGGCCTGTTTTCGCCTCTTGCAGCGGGGACCCTCCGCCATGATCTCCGGCTTCATTGATCACTGAGTCCGCGACTCCTGCTGCTCCTGCTGACGGCGGCACAACACACAGTAAATCCCGGAGCAGCAGCTCCTCGCGGACCTCGCGCTCACACTAACGTGCGCACACTTTGCGCTTACTTTCTGGGAGTTTGCGCACCTCCGCCCCGCGTGCCCGTCCGCCTGATCTGAGCGGAGTGTGTGCCGCTGTGACAGAGGAGGAGGAGACACACACACACACACACACACACACACACACACACACACACACACACCGACTAACACTGATACTGACACACAAGTCAAACATACACTCTCGGTCCCTCCTCCTGTCAGTGAACTTGTTGATTTTAGGTGTAAAATTAAAACCAATCACTCATCGATACATGATCGATATTAGAGTATCAGGCCGAGAGCGCGCTTATATAAGCTCAACATTCAGGCCTGCAGTTGTATAATCGTGCGCGCGCAGGTCAACATTTCCCATCTCATCCGGAGCGAGAGCGGGGAGCGGAGCGCAGGCACGCCGGGAACGACCTCATCCTCCCCGGCCAGCCTGCCTCCATCCACCCGCTCCCGGCCCCGGAGTGCAGGCTCAACACCTGCATCCGGATAATACCTGGTGGCGGGAGCGCGCCCGCCTGCGCTCACCTGTCCGGACAGGTAGAGCAGGCAGGTGAGCAGAGCGCATTGATTGGAGGAGAGGAGGAACGGCCACCTACCGGCAGGCTGCTCGGTTCCGGGAGGAGGCGGCAGGGAGGCAGGAGAGCCTCCCGCAGAGCGGTACCAGAGTCCGGCCACAGAGTCCCGCTGAGTCGAAGCGGAGAGTCCGGGCTGCGGGTCGGGCTGCTCCGGTGTGCGCGTGCTCCTCCCGCCGTCACCGATTTTCTGTCCGCATCACAAACAGCGCGAGAGCCTCGGCAGCACGCGCCACCTATCTGCGCGAGGAGGAATAATGACCCCCCCCCCCCCCCCCCCCCCCAACACACACACACACACACACACACACACACACACACACACACACACACTTTAATTTGCAGGTTCCTGTGTCCATACGCGCTCACCTGAGCCTGCACCTGATTGGCTCACAGGTAGATTACCTGGACAGGTGAAGTCGCTATATGCAGAGGCACGCGCTGCGCTCACTGAGCTGCAGATCACAAGCACGCGCAGACTGTTCCGAACTCCGCAGGTGTTTCTCACGTGGAACAGTGGTCACGTGGTTCTTTTTTAGTTTGACCAACAGATGAAAGAAGCTGACGTTACATTTCAACAATGAAAAAAAAACTAATAAACTTTGTTAATAAAATATTATTTAAATTCGTAAAATCATATTTTAAAAAAGTTTTGACTTCAAAGAAAGAAAATCTAAAAATACGTTTATAACGATAATAAAATATGTCTTTTATTTTAATACCGGTAAAAATATGCTAAATTCAACATGAAATATATTTGTATACATTTATATTATCTGGTAAAAATGCACTTACTTTATTTAAAAGAGATGAAAATGCAACTGAATAAACATGTAAACATTTTGTTTACAGTTGTTAAAAGAATCATAAAAAAGCAAAAATAGAAAAGAAATAAAAACAGAACTGAATGATTCTTTATCATCATCATCGTCGTTGTCCTGCAGCTCCACCAGAAATCCATCCGCAATCTTTGTGCTCAACACACACACAGTCGTGTTTTCATATCCTTGTGGGGCATTGACACAATGCTTACCCTAACCATCAAAAAAGACCCCTAATTCTTAGCCTAAACCAAACCATAACTGTAACTCTGTCACTAAAACCACATTTTAAGCCTTAAAATGACCTTCAAACTTTGTCCCCATAAGGACTGCTGGTCCCCACAAGTATAGGAGCATGCCGGTGTTTGGTCCTCACACAGATGTCTAAACACACATACACACACACACTCTCTCCCGTGACCCCCCCACCCACCTGATCCTGATCATCTGCCTGTTCCTGCAGGTGAACTTTGACCTTTCCTTTCTTGTCCAGCACCATCACCCATGTGATGGGTGGGAGGCGGAGTCACACAGGTGGGTGATAATCTGTGATGAGAAGTGGATTACCTCAGTTTGTGGTTTGAGTATGGGTGGGGGTGGGGGTATTAAAGGGGTATTACACTAATCACAGTTGTAAATGTCCCATTAGGCTTACAGCAGGAGCGTGGTTACATCTGGCTTCAGTTATCATCTGCAGCTGCATGGCAGCGAGAACAGGTGAACATCAGGTCATGTGACCTGTTAAAGGTTTGAGCCGTTTGTTCTGTACATAAAAACCTGCGGTGCTTAAAGTGAGGCACGCGGGCCCCCTGAGGGAGGTGTAAGTCAACCTGTGGCTAAAGACAGACTTCCTGATTTCCTGAGTTCCTCAATGCAGACAGGATAACTTCCTGGGAAGTGTCTGGACCTCTCTAACTCTCTGTCCTCCAATAGTCATTGTTATGAATATAGTTACAGCTATACTTACAGGTGCATCTGCATAGTTACAGTTACATCTACAGTTATAGTTAAAACTGTAACTGTTCAGATAAAATGTAACTATTCACATACAACTGCAACTATAACTGTAAGTATAACTGTAACTATAGCTGTAACTGTAGATGTAACCGTATATACAGTTATAGTTACATCTACAGTTACATTTACATTTACAGTTATATAGTTACAGTTGCATCTGCATAGTTACAGTTATAGTTACACTTTTATCTAAAGTCATAGTTACATCTACAGTTGCATTTAGAGTTATGCTGTTAGTTATAGTTCTATAAATATATATACATACATTCTAGTTACAGTTACATTTACAGTTATAGTTACAGTTACATTTACAGTTATAGCTACAGTTACAGTTACATCTACAATTATATTTACAGTTGCAGATACTGTTATAGTTACAGATAGGAACAGGAGGCAAATCCAGAAACACAGAGCGTTACAAGGAAGCGTTATGTTGTTCCTAGAGTATTTAAAAGTAGAATGGGAGGGAGAGCCTTCAGTTTTCAGGCCCCTCTTCTGTGGAACCAGCTTCCAGTTTGGATTCAGGAGACAGACACTATCTCTACTTTCAAGATTAGGCTTCAAACTTTCCTTTTTGCTAAAGCATATAGTTAGGGCTGGACCAGGTGACCCTGGATCCTCCCTTAGTTATGCTGCAATAGACGTAGGCTGCCGGGGGATTCCCATGATGCATTGAGTTTTTCCTTTCCAGTCACCTTTCTCACTCACTATGTGTTAACAGACCTCTCTGCACTGAATCATATCTGTTATTAATCTCTGTCTCTCTTCCACAGGGTGTCTTTATCCTGTCTTCCTTCTCTCACCCCAACCAATCACAGCAGATGGCCCCGCCCCTCCCTGAGCCTGGTTCTGCCGGAGGTTTCTTCCTGTTAAAAGGGAGTTTTTCCTTCCCACTGTCCCCAAAGTGCTTGCTCATAGGGGTTCATATGATTGTTGGGTTCTCTGTATCTATTATTGTACGATCTACTGTACAATATAAAGCACCTTGAGGCGACTGTTGTTGTGTTTTGGCGCTGTATAAATAAAATAAAATTGAATTGAATTGAATTGAAGACTTGAAGCGAATGATGAGGTGAACTCAGTCAGACAATAACAAGGGTTACAGGAAGTAAAAACTATAAAACACACGAGGAGTTAACCTTCCAAACCTCTGATATCTAACGTGTACAGCATCAAACATCAGTCCCATTAATCCCTGAGCAGGTTTACAGATGGACCTCCTCTGTCTGGGCTCCAACCTTCATCACTGTAGCCTCCTCTCCTACTTTGTCCTCCCAAGTAAAAGCTGCAGAGCTTTTCAGACGCTTTGACTTTCAATTAGCATGAGCGGCTCAGCAGGAGCCTGCAGGAGGATTAACTTGTACCTGTGAAAAGCCCGGCAGGTAGACAGAGCGCCAGGCTGTGGTGAAGGAGAAGGAGAGTCTTATTGCTCCTCTTTAATACCAGCAGAGTGAGCAGGATGAAGGATGTGCAGGCTCAGGTCCTCATTTCACCTCTGCACACTGTAAGAAACCTTTCATCAGATACAGTAAAGGTCAAAGTTCAGGTGTGTCCACACAGAAAATATCCAGGAGTTGCTTAGAGAAGCTGTGGGATGTCTGGAAGTATCTCTTTAAAAAGCTGCCACCTGAGACCTGGAGAACAGGAAGAGCAGGTATGGATGGATAACTGACCACAGCAAAGGCAGCTGAAGCTGTTAAGGAAAAATACATTTTCTAGTGCTTATTTGCTGTGTATTTTGTTTTATGTATTTTAATAACAGGCCTGTATACAAGAAGGGCAGCTTTGAATCACAAACTGTGTCCGAGGTTGTAAACTGCTTAGCCAGACTGAGACTGTGCAGAACAGTTCAGCTGAGTCATGGCGCTACAACAATCAGCCAATCACCGTGTTCCATCTTCATGTCACTGTGCACCCAAAGCACATCTGTGAGACCAACATCTGGACTCTCATTTCAGCCCTCTGCTCCACTCATCTTCACACAGACTTTCTATTCTATTTTAGTCTACTGACTTCTATTGTGTTTCTTCTTTGACCTTTGACCCCCACGTGGGGTAAATATTTCTACCTTAATCATGTGATACAGACAGATCTTTGAATCCCCCTCTCATCTGCAGGCACACCATCACAGTCCTGAACTTACACTGACTCAGTGTACATCTGAGTCAGTGTAAGCTTCAGCTGCCCATGGAAACCTGATGTGAGCACGAACACGAAACACCTGCACTGTTTAATCATCATGTGTTTGCCTTCACAACGGTGTGAGGTCATTAGGAGCTGTGAGGTCATCAGACAGGTTAAAACCAGTGACTGTGGAGAACATGGATGATCTAACAGCATTTATGTTACAAAACAACGACCGACTGTTTCAAACAGACAGCCTGAGGTGTTCTTCAGTAAACTGGACTACCCGACGTCCTTAGCTAGCTAACCAAGATGAGCACTCGGCTATTCGGAAACTCGTTTTGTAAAGTGCGTTTAGCTAATCCGAGCAGGTGAATGAATTCACCCTGACTAAGGAAATGAAGAGAAACGCCCCGGGCCACTCAGTTACTAACTAACTACCGTTACTGTACTTTTAGACTGTAAGAGCAACAGGACTCTGCTTCAGCTCCTGTGCAGAGCTGATTATTAAATATGTGCAAACAGCAGCATGTTTTCTGTCTCCTGTCACATCTGTAAGGACAGAAAGACCAATTTCTTTTAAAAAGTAACCCCTTATTAGTCACGAACTATGGATTAAAATAGCAAAGCCCAATATTTATGTACTGAACTTTTACTCATATACTACATATACCCAGGCAGCAGGTCACACACTGCTGATAACACCTCCGTGTGTTGTGACCAGGATGCAGCAGCAGACTGAACCAGGACTCAAACCTGCTCCATCATCTCATCTTTGCAGATCTCCATTTATACAGCACCGACAACTCAAAGGTGAACATTATATTGGAAAATCTGTTAGTATATAAGGCTTATTTTAATAAACAGCTCTCTGTCAGCAGAACTGTAGAACTGAATAAATGTAAGAGAAGAGCTTCAGATCCTGAGTGTGTGAGGACAGAGAGGCTCAGCTGTATTTCAGATCTGAGGGATAAACCTTATATTTCAGTTTGTGGCGGTTCTGTTCTTTTTGTGATTGCAGGAGCCGTCCTCAGATTCAGACCTCAACACCACCCAGTGACAGCAGACAGATCATCCATCATGTTCACATGTTAACTGCAAAACTAATGACAACAAGGTTAAAGCACCACATGTGCTGTCAGTGAAAGTTGCAGCTGTTTATTGATAAAGTTAAACACTGACTGTACTCAGCTGCATGAAGAGAACATGATGTTTTCTCTGACACAATTAAATAAAACCCGATGAAGGTCAAAGGTCGTCACTTGTATGTTGAACTAAAAACTTGTCGTCTGGGATCCTTTCACTGTTTTTTGCCAATGGTGTGTTATTTACCATAAAGTAATTCAGAGTCCATCATATCAGAATAACCAGAGAGGATGATATATTTTTTAATATATATCGTTCTGCAGGACTAAATATAATATCCGTCCATCTTCTTCTGCTTATCCGAGGCCGGGTCGCAGGGGCAGCAGCCCAAGCAGAGAAGCCCAGACCTCCCTCTCTCCTCCTGGGTGAGGGACCAGACAAAGAGCGATTCAGAAGACCTCTGTTAGAAGACCATCGAGAGAACAGTTCACTCTGCCCGGGACAGGATTATTGGTGCCCCGCCCTGGAGCCACGCCCGAGGGTGAGCGTCTGGTGGCCAGGCCTTAGTCCATGGGGCCCGGCCCAGCACAGCCAAAAAAGGGACATGGGCCCATCTTCCTGCAGGCCAACCACTCGCAGGAGGCACCGCAGGGGTCGGGTGCATTGTGAGTCGGGCAGCGGCCAGGCCAGTATCATTATGTAAAAGTCCAGCGCCTCTGAGGATTATCTGAGTACTTCAGGCTCACTGTGGAGTTCTGAAGATTTCCCTTTGAGGGAGCTGCTGGCGAAGATCACGAGTCCTGCTTGATCCGTGTATGTGTCACGGACCGCCGGGGCAGACCGTGTGGAGTGAGTGGAGGACCCAAGAGCAAACAGAGGTGAGGACACAAAACCGGACTTAACAGAAGGCGAGCCTTTATTTAGGGCCGAAAACTTAAGGAACAAGGCAGCAAAGCAACTGAGGGAAAACCTGAACATAGACTGGGAAAACTATGACTAAACAAAGTACAAACTAGGACTAGTTAAGGCTGGGGAACTATGACAAGGGGTAGGGGAGATAACACAGACGACGCGACACAGACTGTAAGAAACACAGAGACTAAATACACATGAGGGATGATCAGGGGAAGTGGCCACACATGGGAACGCAGCTGACACACATGAACTTAACGACAGGACAGGAGGAGTGAGCTGAATACACAGACAGTGAATGCAGGCCTTCAAAGTAAAACAAGAAACATGAGACATGAACCGGGGAGACGTAGTACAGGGGGAGGTGACATAACTGACAGCATGAACTTGACAGTACAAGACACACAGACATAAACACACGAAGGGCAAGGGAGACGTAATGCAAGGGTAACATAATTACAAAAAGGGCTGGACTACCTTAAAGAACCTAAGCAAACAATAAACATCAAAATAGGTTAAGCATAACACACTGGGTCACACGACCCAGGACCATGACACCACCCCCCCACCAAGGGCTGGCTCCAGACAGCCCAAACCAAAAGAAACAGACCACCGAGCCCAGGCGGGCGGCGGGGGACCAGGACGGAGGGACCAGAACAAGAGAAAAAAAAAAACCAACAGAAAACACTGGAGCACGTGACAATAGGCCAGACATAGTTCAGGGGGTCGGCCCGGAGGGCGGCAACACACCAGCCCACAGTTTACGAGTTCAGGCGGCCGACCCGGGGGTTGGCAACCCAACAGGCCACGCCATCTCCCATCAGGAGGCCGTCCATGTGAGAGGCAGTGGCGGTGCGGTTCGGGAGGCCGACCCGGAGCCCGCGGGCACAAGAGTTCAAGGGTCATACGGTCGGGGGGCCGACCAGGCGGGCGCCACAGGTGACAGAGCCGGTCAGGAGGCCAGCCGTGTGGGTGGCAACGGCGGCGGCGAAGGGGACGGCGGAGCAGCTCAGGGGGCCGACCGCGCGGAAGGCAGCGGTGGCTCTCCAGTGTCAGGCGCACTGGCCGAGGCCCGGTGGGCACAGGACCAGTCGAGGCAGGACCAGACGACGGCGAAGCAGGAGCTGACGCAGAGGTTGGACCAGGCGACGGCGAAGCAGGAGCTGAAGCTGGACCAGGCGAAGCAGGAGCAGAAGCCGGATCAGGCGAAGCAGAAGCAGAAGCCAAAGCCGGATCAGGCGAAGCAAAAGCAGAAGCCAAAGCCGGATCAGGCGAAGCAGAAGCAGAAGATGGCTGGATGGGCGGCTCGGGCCCCCCAGCAGACGTGGCATGGTGCTGGACGGGCTCCTCGGGCCCTCCAGCTGACGTGGCATGAGGCTGGTGCGCTTCTCCTGAACCCCCAGCTGACAAGGAAGGTTGCTGGACGGGCTCCTCGGGCCCTCCAGCTGACGTGGCTTGAAGCCGGATGGGCTCCTCGGGCCCTCCAGCCGACGTGGCGTGAGGCCGGATGGGCTCCTCGGGCCCTCCAGCCGACGTGGCGTGAGGCCGGATGGGCTCCTCGGGCCCTCCAGCTGACGTGGCATGGTGCTGGACGGGCTCCTCGGGCCCTCCAGCTGACGTGGCTTGAGGCCGGATGGGCTCCTCGGGCCCTCCAGCCGACGTGGCGTGAGGCCGGATGGGCTCCTCGGGCCCTCCAGCTGACGTGGCATGAGGCTGGTGCGGTTCTCCTGAACCCCCAGCTGACAAGGAAGGTTGCTGGATGGGCTCCTCAGGCCCTCCAGCCGACGTGGCGTGAGGCCGGATGGGCTCCTCGGGCCCTCCAGCCGACGTGGCATGGGGCTGGTGCGGTTCTCCTGAACCCCCAGCTGACGTGGCAGGAAGCAGCGGAGTCGCTGCGGGGTGCCGGCCTGGAAGCTGAGCAGGTAGCCGGGCTGAAGCCTGTGGCGAAACAGACCGCTGGGACATAACTCCACGCTCTGAGAGGGCAGGTGAAGAACTGTCCTTAGCACCCGCAATCTTCAAACAGGGGTCAAGAAAGTGAACGCTTTTAATGTTCACAGTACCGGCGTTAGACTCTGAGAACACGATGTCTCCTGAGTCAACAGTCTTAGAATCTTTAAACTCAGAGCTCATTGTCTCAGGCTTGATGTGAGAAAACTCGGTCACATGGACGACATTCACATGGATGCTAGTGGAAATATTGCCTAGGGGTACGTTTCCAGTGTCAAGATCAGTAACACATACAATGTTATTCGTCATGTCACAGAAAACCAAAGTAGACTGCACTTCAATCTCAGCCTTGGGAACATTAGCTTCATGGGGTGTGGCTGAGGGAGCAACACCTGAAACAGAACCTTGTCCTTTTAAGCCATTAACGTGGCTTCTGCTGCCCTTGGCTGCCCTCGCTGTGGAGCTAAACACAGTTTCTTCTGACTCATAACATGACTTCGACAGAGTGTCGCTCAGGGAAAAAGTCAGGTCAGCTAACACAGTTTGCTCATCTCTCACAGCATCCAGAACACAGTCCAGGTTATCCATAGACCCTCTAGCATGAGTCATGACTGTCTCAGGCCGAGCATGTTCAGACACACAATACACCTTCTTGGCTAACGTGCCCATGTACTCACTGTTTATCAGTTCGCCACCTGGTCTCAGGTCCTGGACTGAATTATTCCTGGCAGAGGTGGAAACAGGTGCCCTGCCCTCACGGAATGGAGGAGGGTTAATTACTGGGTCTAAGTTCCCATGCCTAGAATTCACAGTGGCGTCCTCACCAACTAGAGTGGGTTCATGGTCACAATTCTCAGACGCATTCAACTGGGAGTCAAAAGGCTCAGTTATATAAGCCACACAGGAAACAGTCTCTGGTTTCTCTAAATCATTAACATGGTATCGAATTTCCTTATCTGCTCCCTCAGAACAGGTAGACACAGCCCTGCCATCCTCGCTACATGACACTGGCAGGGTTTCTGTTGGCGCTTGTACGGCCACATGAAGAGCTTCTACATCAAAATTCCTGGAAACCCCACTTAATGGTTCACGCTCAGTGTTGCTCACATTTCCAGCAACAAGAATGCCCCCAGACTCATCATCAGTGATTGAGTGGTGGTTAACACAGGTCACACATGGAAACGCTAAACATTCATGTTGAGACACTCTACAACCCTTGGGGGGGCTCTCTAGCTGTTTAATTTCAGTCTTGCTGCTCGTAGTATTACTATCAGCTGGTCCATTTACAGTCTCTTTAGTCTTGGCCGGTAAAACAGATGTTTGCACGGACTCTGGCTCTTTGATACGATCGCCTCTCTTATGGCTGAGCCCGCAAGGCAGCAGTTCAGTAGTGGGCATAATCTTGCCCATGGAAAAGACACGTGGAGCAAAAGCACAGTCACTCACCTCCATTTCGGAAGGGGCACGAGATGAAACGAGACCCTCCCCAACCTCCAGCTGCCGAGCGGCGCCACGGTGACGTCGCCGTCGCCTCTTCCCTGAAGGCGACGCGGTGACGGAAGCTCCGGTTGCAGGGGAAGTGAAAGGGGGCAGGCCCTGGCAGCTCCGCGGGCCCCCAAGAGCCAGGCGCGTTCCCCGAAAGACTTGCTCATAGTCGGGGGTCAGCCACGGCTTCCACCGGAGCTTCTCCTCCAGCTCCGCGAGAACCACCTGCTCCCGTTCAGCAATGTCCTGGGCAGTGATTTGTGGGGACATCTCCTCAGAGCCGAAAATCACTGCTGACACGGACTCGGAGGCGACTTCGGCCAGCGGTTCCAGCCCAGGCGACTGCTCTGACGACACCCCGGACTCTGGCTGCGCTGACGTGCGGCGGCGACGAGGGCGCCGCTTCCTCCTAGCATCGACTGTTGACACAACATTGATAGCTGTGACGGCTGGCTCCTCATCCTCCGACCACATCCGTGCCAGGGTTAGGAAGTTAGGAAGTTTCTCCAAACCTCAGCCTGGTCCTGATGGTCCCCCTCACTAGTTTTCCCCCAGGGTGGATGTAGCTGGTAATAATAATACCAATGTGGACTAAATGATTATATGAAAAGAACAAAAGACACTTTTATCAAACCTGCTGCAGTTTTAAATCTAGCCTTTTATTTAAAGTGTCCATTAGGGCTGCCACAAACGATTATTTTGATAGTCGACTAATCAGATCATCATCCATTAAACGTAAAACGTACAGCTTATTGCACCAGCAGCATCTGCTCTTATATAACTATCATTAGCTTACAGCTTTAAGTGTTTCAGGTGCTAACTAAAAATAAAGACAAGATGATAGTTTATTAAATTTTAATGACATTTGCAGATTGTTTCGGTGAAGTTTAATAAACTCCTTGCTATCTAAGATATAACAGGACACCGGAGTAAATTCTCAAGCATCTCACACTTCTGATAATCAGCTGTCTGCTTGAGGTTTATTCAGCTGTGTAAAAACTATAACTTTAATCTCAGCCAAACCGATTTACTCAGGAACAAATAAAATACAAAAAAAAAGCCAAACAATAACATTTTGAAGTTATCTAAGTGACTCATATATCATGTTTAACCTGAGTAGCGAAAGACGGCGGTGGGTTTGAAAACGATTTGCGGGGAGTCCGGTGTTCTCACGGCGCTAGTGACCTAGCCCCCGGCTCGCTATCGAGCTAGTGGGTAACAGACGTCTCCGAAAACGTCGGAGCGCTTTTGAAAATATGCGGTGTCCTGATAAACTGAGCAGATATTTGAGGTTTACACAGCTACATTCTCGCCTGAAAATATGTTAAACGTTTATTTTGTGACCCAGAAAGAATAATAAGAGTAATATTAAAACTAACTAGCTGCCGCCATTGTTGGAAACTGAGCTGGCCCGCGCTATGAATTCTGGGAAACTGCTTCTTCTTCTTCGGGGTTTAACGGCAGCTGGCATCCTTGTACATGCAGTGCTGCCATCTTCTGTTTCAGTCCGTTATTACACTCTTAAATCTTACTACTTATTCCTGCGTCTTTTGGGATCTTACAAAGCTTCAAACGACGCGTCGACTATTAAATCAGTCGTCGACGATTTTGATAGTTGTCGTAATCGTGACTAGTCGACTAATCGTGGCAGCCCTAGTGTCCATGTTAGCAGGCTGTGGAGTGCTGTCGCTGTAACTTGGTTAGGACCGTTTACACTGGGTAAACTCGTGAGTGTGTCTCAGGCTGTGTCTGCTGCATCAACACCTCCTGCATGCAGACGAGTCCAGCGGGTTGTTCACTGCTTTGTGTTTGTGTCTTTTGGAGGACTTTTTGAATTGTACCACATTTACCTGATATTGGGATGAACAGGTAACCCGGGTCACATCCAGAACGAGTTTAATTCAGAGCAGAAGAGTGAAGGTGGAGGTGACGGAGCAGCTGCTGTGCTGCAGGTGGAGTGAGATGAACTCTGTGTTATCTCTGAAATAATGAAATAATGATCTCACCTGCAGGTCTGGAGCCCGTGAGAAGTCCTGCAGCAGGCTGTGAGTGGAGGTGGAGGAGTCTGTTTCCTGCAGATAAAGTGTAGGGAAGCATGAGCAGGTGAATCCAGCTGGGTGGAGGTCTGTGTGGGTGGAGCAGCCACAGATTAGCAGCTGTCACAGGCTAAGGTGTTCCTTGCAGAGCCAGAGGGTCAGAGTGGGAGGATCAATCCTCCACAGCTGAGGAGCTCCATCGGCCTGCTGCGGGAGGTTTCCACGGAGACAAGCGGGCCTCAGTTTAAATGTGATTGGATGTTACTGATCAGCTGAGTCATGGAGCTATTTATCGCCTTTGTAAAGTCTTTATTAGTCTTTATCAGCTGGACTCACACCAACCTCAGCACCGTGTGACAGCAATCAGCCAATCACCATGTTCCATCTTCATGTCACTGTGCACCTAAAGCACATCTGTGAGACCAACATCTGGACTCTCATTTCATCCCTCTGCTCCACTCATCTTCACACAGACTTTCTATTCTATTTTAGTCTACTTTAGGTCACGCATGCGTGTGTGAGGTGAACATGTGTGCAGAAACCAGCACACACACTGTGTCAGAGTGTGTTGGGACACCTCGTGGCTTTTTGAAACAAGATGAAGTTCCTCTTAGAGAAACCTCACCTGTGAGAAGCTGCCGCCGGCCTGTCGTGGTGAAAGATGCGGAGGTGAAACAGCTTCCTGTCATTTGAGCTGCTGGAGGTGAAGCTGCTTCAAACAGGTGAAGTCACACAGGCAGCGAGCGGCGTGTTGACACAGCAGGCGGTGGGCAGATGGTGGAGTCAAACTTAATGCGACCCTTCAGGGGTGCGTGCGCCGCCGGGGTATCGCCATATGTGACGCAGCTGAAGAGCAGATCCCGGATCAGGCTTGCGAGGTCGCACGCCGCACGCGCCGCCACCTGCTGCCTCCACAGCGCTGTTTAAACTGCTTCAGAGTCGCTGCTGCAGATGCTCAGAGATGCTGCCATGACAGCCAGGCTTCATCACAAGTAAACACCTGAACCTGAACCAGAACCGACCTGCAGCAAAGAGGAGAGCTCGCCGCTGGCCTCCTGTGGGGTTGGTTTACCTCGAGCTCAGTTTGGACCCAAATGGAAAAAACGAAGTAAACACAGGAGATTTCACCTGAGAGAGATGACTGTGAGGAGGAGGCAAAGAGCCATCTCAGCCGAGGAGCCTGCAGTTTGTTTCTTTGAAATTAATTTGTGAAGAACATTGAAGCTGTTGTGTTTGTGCTCTCTCAAAGGTTGTGATGTCACTCGGCGTCCACCATGTTGGTGCTCTGAGCCAAATCATCCAGCGATGACCTGTCAATCACAGGAAGCCCCACCCACAATCTTCTGTGATTCTAACAGGATCAAATTAGGCACTGCCTCCACCTGACCTCCAACTCAACACAGCAAACAGCAGATCCCACACAGGAATACATACAGTGTATGAGTGTGCACCCCCCCCCCCCCCTTTCGTTTGGGCTTTGTTGACACCAGGTTGTCGAGCTGATCTTCTCACACCAGAGAGGAGCTCGCTGTGACATCATCAGGAGTGCAGACGCCCTCACAGTGAGTCTAAATCCAGGAAAACACTCCTGACTCCAAAAACAACAGAAACTCAGCACTGCAGTAAAAATATCAGCTGCTCCCCTCTGATCCAGTCTGTCCCTGAGGACTCCACGGGTCACATCTGAGACTCTGATATTTACCATGTGACGCGTGACTGGCTCTGTGACGTTTCCAGGAGCAGCAAAGGGCTGTGAAAGGTGGAGGACGACCAGACTCTGACCTGAATCAGCCACACCATCACCCCAGAAACATCTGGAACACCAGGTGTGGTCAGTTGTAGCGCGAGCTGCAGCTCAGATGATCAGATGTGCAGGTTGGTGGTGCTGGTGTGTTGTGGGTCATTCAGGGAGGTTTTCTGTCTCAGCTCTGCTTGGGGGTAATCCACCTTTGTGAGCCTTTGTTTGTGCCCACGCACAGATTTAAACACAGATCCTGTGACGCCATGTAAATGTGAGGGCGGACCTTCTTCTTCTGCTGCATTAACTCTTACAGTAAGTTGGGTTTGTGTGGAGCCTCGTCACACGCAGCCCTTTTCCTTTTCCTCCTCCATCCAAAGGCTGACAGGCTTATGCAGCACGTAGGATGTCCTCATTGTCTGCAGCAGACTGTTTCCACAGCGGCGTGTGGGCGGACGTGTTTCATGTGGAGAAAGAACCACCACGGGCGCTTCAACAAACAAGAGGAAGGCTTTTGGAACTTTGTGTAACTCCATGCTTTCAGTCTCCCTGCTTCAGATCAGATTTCACACTGCATGTGTGGACGCTTCATTTCTCATGGTTCATGTTCAGTCCTTGGGGACCCGGACACGTGCTCAATAACGCTGCTAAAACAACATGTCAGGGGGTCGAACGCGAAGCCGCCCGGGCATCCGGACCCGACTCTGATTCCTGCACAAACACAGAGACTGAAAATCTTCTGGACGCCAGACAGAAACCTGCTGCTCAGGACAGACGGCTCACCCAGCTGGACTTCAGCCCCACCTCTGGCTGCACCTCACACCCCCCCACAGCCTCCAGCCCTGCTTTACAAATACACTTACAGTTACATTCATTTCAGTGTCATTAATATAGCACCAAATCACAACAACAGTCACCTCCAGGTGCTTTTATTGTAAAGACCAAACAATAATACAGAAAAAAACACAACAATCATATGGCCCCTTATCAGTGAGTGCTTGGTGACAGTGGGGAGGAAAAATTCCCTTTGAACAGGGAGAAACCTCCAGCAGATCCAGGCTCAAATGTGATTGGTTCATCAGCCAAAAACCGAAACCTGCCTGGACTTACCTTCAGTACAATAACTAAGTGTAACTGCTTCGTTACTGTCCTGAAGCAGGATTTTCAGGAATCTGTACCTTAATTAAGCATTTATTTTTACTTTTAGTCCCTAAATTATAACACAAATAGTTCAATTCCTAACATTTTCCAAGCAGACTTGTTCTTTCAGGTTGATCAATAGCGTTTATACCCAGGCGTTAAAGTGTCGTAGTCAGCTACGAGCTGGTGCTACAGAAGAGGAGCGCAGAGGTCATCTTTCTCCACCATATAATGTTCTGCTGACAGAAAGTTAGTGACACAAATGAGTGAATAACAGCCGGTTCTCTTTAGCTTTGAGGGCTTTAGTGTTTGCTTCAGTTTCCTTTGGTTGTTTCGATGTTTTCAGTACTTTTGGCAGGATTGGATCGTTCTGGTTACGTTTTTCTGATGGTCTCATCCTCTCATTTTTGAAATAAAAGTGATTGAAGCTGAACGATGAGCTTCTGACAGGATTCAGAACCACAGCAAACCATCATGGCTGACGACAGCAGAGCGTGTGTGTGCATGTGCGTGTGTGTGTGTCTGTGTTAAACAGGGAAATAACGTGACTTTAATGGTGTCAGAGGTCGAGGTAGGTACAAGCGCCCTGACGGGTTTATGGGGCGAGGAGTGAAGTGCAGCTGGCAGAGTGCCAGGAGCCTGCAGGTAGCTACGCTAACGCTAACAGAGTGTGCTACAGATTACAGTCCAACCAGACTCTCTCTCTGTGTGTGTGTTTATTTAGTTTTTTGTCTGTTTGGGAGCTGACACAGTCTCTATGGAGATGGGTTTTGGGGGGTAGCAGGAGGAGAGAAGCTGCAGAGAGGTGTGTAAGACTGCAACTCTGCTTCCTGGTCCCAACTCTGGATAGTCATATTTTGGGGGGTTTAATAAATTTGTCCATATTTCTAGAAATGAGAGCTGCTCCATCCAAAGTGGGATGGATGCCGTCTCTCCTAACAAGACCAGGTTTCCTCTAGAAGGTTTGCCAATTATCTATGAAGCCCACATCGTTTCTGGGACACCACTCAGACAGCCAGCAATTTAAGGAGAACATGCGGCTAAACATGTCACTCCTGGTCTGATTGGGGAGGGGACCAGAGGAAACTACAGAGTCCCACATTGTTTTAGCAAAGTTGCACACCAATTCAATATTGATTTTAGTGACCTCCGATTGGCGTAACCGGGTGTCATTACTGCCGACGTGAATTACGATTTTACTGTATTTATGTTTACCCTTAGCCAGCAGTTTTACATTTCTCTCGTCTGCTCTGGCCCCTAAATTACAGAATTAAATGAACAAAAGACAATTTCAGAGGGTTTCATGTAAGAACAACTACATGAGGTGCTAAAGAATAACTAAGGAACACGAAATATAAAAGAATAAACCATGAAAAGCCCACAAAATCCCAGAACATAGAATAACAAAACCAAAACACAGAGTCACCCGACTCCATGACACTGGGGGTCAAAGAAGCATAAGCTTATAGTTTTACCTGCTTTTACATTATTTGAATGTTGTATGGTTAAAAAATATTGTCTGGTTTCATTTATAAAGCATCAAAAAGACAGTTTGGCGTTAGAACATTTGGATTTATGTCTATGAAAATTAGCAAGTGAAATTAGTAAATGAATCAAATAAAATTTGTTTACCCTATTTGCAGGGTAATCAAAACAGCCAAACAATATTTTTCCATAACACAGAGAGAAGTCAGAGTACATAAAGTACGTAAGCAGGACTAAGATAAGTGAAACTCTTTCTGACAGTTACAAAATGAACAGTTAACATCAGTCATAGAAGAAGCGTTCTGGTGATGATGAATGTTTATCAAAAATATTTCCTGTATTTTGATGATTAACAGGAATTTCGATGGTAAGTTCCAAATTTTCTTCCACTCCGGGTCCCGTATAAAGTATTCCAGTGAGCAGTTCTGTCGTACGTATGTCACGGGTGTTTTTCTTCTTTACAGAGGGGAAACAGATCTGTCCAACACAGGAAGCAGCAGGATCCAGTGGTGGTCAGATCATTAACAACAGTTTCTGTGCAGTTTGAAACACCAGGAAGGACAGTATCAAATACTATGCATACTCCTTCACTGGGACAGGAAGCCCATATATACTCAAACATTCAGAGTAAGAAAGTAAACAGCCATTTGGATTAAGAAGTTGCACGAGAAGATGAATCCCACGAACAAACCAGTCACCTACAAATAAAGATTTGTGTTTGTATAAAATGTCTGTGTTGATCCAAAAAGCTTCTGTCTAGGAAAGTTGAACAGTTTTACGGGAATTTGATCAACATTGTAATTACAAAGTAAAACTAACTTAAGACCACCAACTTTAAAAAAGTATATAACTGGGAATAAAGTTCCAAATTGGTTCCTTGTTGTGTTCCTGAGAAACGTTTGATCCAGTTTATTTTAAACACATTGTTTATTGTAGAAAATTCACGTGTACAACACCATGTTGGTATGAGTTGGATAAAACTGTTCTCTTATATTATGTTTGGAGAAGAACATCTTACAAACCTTCACCCTCAGACTCTGTTCGTCACTGTCCTTTAAAGGGAGTCCGTTATCTCAGCACCCACCTGCGAGTCTGAACGTATGGTTAGAATCGTTCATTCAACATCTGGACAGCTTTAAAGTGCTGATGTTGATGTCAGTCAGGATAAAGATAAGTGGAATCTTTCTCATGAAACATGTTTGAAGCTGTTCCCAGCAGAAAAAGGTTAGAGCGTGACGTGTCTGTGACGCGTGAGAGCGCTGGCCTAAATCACGTCTGCACTGATATCTCATTATAATCTTCCTTCTGCTCAGAGACGATCAGCCGCTCAGAGCTCAGTGATGTTTGGACCGTGTGAGGAGATCCCCCTCTCTGACCTCTGAACTCCTCCCGGCTGGACGGGGCTCAGTTCCTCGGATTGACTGGCTGTTACTGAGCACGCTCAGACCGCCCTCCCCCTCCCCGGAGGCTAACAGTGGTTCATCAGAGGAATTCTGCGGAATTTATGCACCGTCTCCCGGCTAATTGAATTAGACACATGTTGTCAACAGTGTGGCCATTGTGGGAGCTGCACAATGTGGACTTCATGCATCTACAGCCATCCAGCCCCCCCCCCCACTCACAGCCCCCACCCCTACAACCACCACTGACTCTTTATTGTGCTGCAGTCAGAGATCTGCCCCAGGCCCCATCATCGACCATCATTAACCAAACCGGGGGCAGAGAACCTGACCGGCGGGTGGGGGTAGAGTGCACCACAGGACCAGACGGAGGGGGGGGTCCAGGTCACCTACAATGGGGTGGGACCAGAAGTTCAGTGACAGTAAAGGAGTTTTTATCTTTAAAGATGCAGCTGATCATCAGTTTGATTAATGATTATTCAGCGATCGATCAGTCGACTGTGAAAACCTGCAGTTTGTTTTCACATGAAGTCTGCAAATGAAACCCACAAAGTAATTCATTGAATATCAGACTCAGCAGACTATCAGTGATCAGATGAGCAGCTGATCACTGATAATCAATAATCTGGGTTTTCTTTATTTTAACCAACACAAATCAAACAGAAAGGAAGCAGCCGCAGCACGCAAACAGCTGCTCACATGGTCTCTGCTCCAGTCCGATCTGAGGTTGACCCAGAGCCTGCAGCAGGTCCAGAAACCCGTCACACACAGTGGGTATCAGTCTGGTCAGTGATGGAAGCAGGAGGAGCTCCTCCTCTCCTCGGTTAGCCTGTCTGATGAGCGGTTTGTGGGGTCGTGCAGTGACCCATGTGCTCACTGACCCTCTCAGCTGCAGATGTTTGCAGATGTGTTGGAGGACAAGAGAACATCAGAGAACGTGTTTCACAGCTCGACTCAAACGTTATGCATGTCTGAGATGAAAAATCATACACTCTCGTTTTATGGTTGTCATGGTAACACCTTGAGTGATCCTGGCAACAAATAAAAACAGACAGGAAAGAAGACTGACCCACACAATAAAGCAGGAAATAACAGACAGAAGACTTCACAATGGACACGATTACATGATCACAGACACACAAACTGACGCTTAGTCTGAACTACAAACAGACTAGTAAACACTCAAACAAACTCACAAACAAACAGACACACAAACACACCTCAGGGTTAAATCTTTTCAGGCTGCAGCTCTTTAGACTCCTTTAGTGCGAGTAACTAACTGTGTGTGTCCGTGTCCATTGCAGAGCAGGAACAACACTCCTCTGTGTGTAACCTTTCCTCCTGGGGCTTCGTGCTCTGCACCAAAACCACTAATTAGCATGACTGTCATCGCGGCGGTGAGGAACAGTGCAGCCGTGATGGAGCAGTCACAGGACCGCTCATGTGACGGCGTTACACATTACGACACGAAGAGCCGTTGCTCCTTCGAGCTGAGCAGCAGTTGAGACGCTGTGACTGCGTTTTCACTCGTCGACATCCGTCAGAGACAAAATCAGGCCCAAGAATCAGATTTCCACATCACACTCCTGTGAACCTGAATCCCACATCAGGCACACACAGGACGCACATCACAGGCATGTTAGCTGAAAGAACAGCCATCACGTTGACCCCCCACAGAGAGCAGGCTGGCGTGAGGCAGGTTAAACCTGTTAGGACCTTTGTCTGTGAGGCCTTCGGTCCTGCTGCATGGACCTGAGAGCATAACGGACTGAATCAAATCCAAACATCAGGAGGACCCAGAAAAAAAGCATGCAGGGCTCCCTGAGTGCTCCTGAAGGAGGAAAGAGCTCCAGCGTCTATCAGGAGACGTCACCCTGCAGCTCTCAGATCAGCTCGGGGTTCACAGGCAGGAGGAGAAACCACCTCCAGCTGGTCCGGTCTGTGGTTAACAGCACTGCTGTGAACACGTCACACCTCGTGTGACCATGAGACACACCTGCAGTCACATGACTCCTGATAGCCGGTGTAAAAACACGAGGGACCTGCAGATGCAGAAGAAGAGGCCTTTGTGAGCTCAGACATTCCTGTGAGTGGCTCCCCGTCTTCGCCGTAGAGTGGACACTTTATTTCTGTTCCCACTGCAAACTTTGTTTACAGATTTGCGAAACCCCCCAAAGCCGAGTCGATATGCTAATGGAGAGTACTACTGCAACCCGCGGCCATTCCTGGACGTGGGGACACTCCCAACAGACGCTCTTTTGTTCGGCCCAGGACTGGGACTGCGCCTGGCCTCAGGGATCTCTGATTCAGAAGGCATCTGGTCTTTAGTGACTGAACATGACAGATACACACAGCTCTGCTAATTCTGGAGCGCCTCTGGTCATACACGATGAATGAAACAATAAATAGTGAGTGGAACAAAGGACGGGCTCTTCGTGATGAGGAGGATGACCTCCGATGGGCTCATCTGACCTCTGAGATTCCAGCAGTATCGGACCTCTACTGTTTAATGCCTGAACCCTGAACCAGAAACAGTTAATCTCCCTCTGAGGGTTAAAATCTTGAACATGAACTCCTCACGGGACCAAAGCAAACAACAACAAGAGCGCCTAAAAAGCTGTGAAAAAAGCACGAGAAAATGTGGAGGAAGTGCCAGAACAATTAGTTTCACTGCGACTCACACTAACCTTCAAACAGAGCATGGACACGGAGGGCAGCCGGCCTCCCGCCGGCCTGGTTTCACCTGCTGTGACTCTGTGTGGGATCTATGGGGATGCCAGGTAGGAAAACCCCAGCGTGGAGCCAAACTGGGACAGAAAGAACAAACTGTTTCCCTCCAGCAACAGAAAACAGCTCAATCATGTGGTTTGCATTTCTGCATCATTCCCGATCAAACGGGAAGCTGACATGGAAAGACGCTTCAATTAACCACGATTAACACGAGCCAACGAGGCCCCTTTGATTGAATTATGTGAAAAATAAAAAAGGGGATTTCTGCACTATGAACCATGTGTTTGTGATCTGCTCTCATCCGCCTGATGGAAACCTTCACAGGTAAGTGGCAAACATGAGGTTTCTTCTGGGTCAGTTGACCCTGACTCTGAAAGGAAACTCAGGAGTCAGGAAGGACAAATCTGTGATCCAGGCTGAGGTCACAGAGAAGGCATTGAGATCTGAGAGGAGACACAAGGAACAGCAGCTGAACACCTGACTGTGGCAGGGCCACACCTGCAGGAAACTGAGGTGCAGACAAACAGGAATTCCAAAATAAAACAGGAACCAGAACACAAAACAAATCCCAAACCTTGGAATGAGTGCAGAAAAATCCAAAACCCGAGCTGGTCTCCTCTTCTGGGTCATCTCCGAGTGCACCTCTGGACCTCCACAGCCCTGCGGGTCCTTTATGACCGCCTGCAGCTTTTCATTGTCAGGAGGAAGATAAGAGGCAGGAAGGTGAATCTGGTGCTGTTGGCGATGTTACAGCAGACCTGCACGGCCTCAGCAACAGTGGAGAAAAGAAAGAGCGAGTTCCTGGAGCTCCAACACTGAGGACTCAGACTGTAAACTGCTCAATCATCAGCAGATTCAGGTCAATTTGAGCAGAAGCTGATGCCTGCAGCGTAGCAGAGTGGGTCAGAACAGCACTACTGCTCAAAGCCAACTTCCTGTATAACTCTGAGTCTCTGTGGACAGATGAAGCAAAACCGTCTCGGGCTAGCTGTAATGAGCCTTCAATATAATAGAGACAAATGACCAAAATGAGTTTTCAAATGATTATATTTAAGATTTAATACAAAGTTTTATTAGTTTCACAAATAATTGAGATCTTTACATCACAGATCGTTAAAATAGTTTAAAGTTAAAACAAATGATACAGTAACACATCTGAATAATGTAAGCAGCAGAAAGAACGTTACAGAGAGGCTAAAGATGAGTTTTGGTTTTAGTGAAAGTAAAATAAAGAAGATATAAAAACTGGGTGAATAGCTCACTGTCTGCGTTTTAACGCTGAACTCACAGCTGAAACAACATAATTATTGCAAAGATGCTGTCCACTCTGCTGCTCCTCAGCTCTGCGCATCTGATTGGCTGCCCTGCTCTCCTTTCTGTCTTTATTTGCTCTGATTGGTTCTCCACACTCCGCACTCTCTGCTCTGTGCGCCCTCTGACCCGGCTCAGTATTCATCTTTAATAACTCCATGTGTTTATCAGTTTATCCATCAGTCACACTGTTGTGAATGCTAGGCAACCCAGCATGCTGCTGTTTTACTTTCAGATCTAGTGTTACGTGATCCTGCGCTACAAACCACTGATAATGCTGGATGGTTTAATATTACATTTATGCTGTTTGTCTGTGCTTATGTTTACTGTGCGTGAGTGCTTATGGCTGTGAATGTTAGCAACACAGTTGGATCCCTGTGACTCGGTAAAAAGTTTTAGCCGTGCCTAACTCCAAGAGAGCAAAGACTGAGTACTGTGGACACATCAGTCACCACGAGACCAGCCTGATGAATAACTGTGCATGTCCTGGAAATCTGCAGGTGCTTCACAGCGACTCACAAAGCTGCTTTAGCACGTGCTGACTCGTCATCCTCAGACCTCTGCAGGGTCACACCTGAACAAAGACACAAACTCCATTCAAAGCGCTTCACTCCTGAGCCTGGGACCAGGTGCTTAAGGTGTGACCGAAACAGGAAGCGGCCCTGATGGACAGTCAGAGTGGAAACCCCCATTAGCCAGCACAGAGGAAGAGGAACGCCACCGTGGAGCCTAATGCATCAATTTAATAAGCTCTTGTTAGTGCTGATTTAATCATGAACACAAGCTGCTGCTGTGCTCCGTGTTTTCTGAGGTAATCAGATTGAGAAGCTGCTGCATGAATCATAAAACAACTGGTTTACTCCCACCATGAAAATGAACAGAAGACCTCCCAGAGCTAGCACTACGAGTTGGTCCTGGATTCTGGTGGAGGTTCAGTTTTTCTGTCTCAGCGTGACCTCGAGACAGAAACAAAGCCGGAGTCTGAGACGAGTGTGATAGCACACACGGCAGCAACACAGAGAGCGCTTCAT
>NC_140572.1:40187703-40210203 GCF_057381845.1 Rhamphochromis longiceps
TCGGGCCTTTTTCACCACGGTGTTGATGTGACAGGACCATGACAGGTCCTGCGTGATGTGAACTCCGAGGTATTTGAAGCTGTCCACTCTCTCCACTGGGCACTCGTTGATGACGGGGGTCTGGTAGTTCCTCTCCTGCTTAGTGCTGAAGTCCACTATCAGCTCCTTTGTCTTACTGACATTTAGAAGGAGGTTGTTCCTCTGGCACCAGTTCTCCAGATTCCTAATCTCCTTCAGGTAGGCCGTCTCGTTGTTATCAGAGATCAGGCCCACCACGACGGTGTCGTCAGCAAACTTGATGATGGTGGTGGAGCTGGTAGTGGCCACACAGTCATATGTGTACAAAGAGTACAGCAGGGGGCTCAGAACACACCCCTGGGGGGCTCCAGTGCTGAGAGTGGTGGAGGCTGAGACATGTCCGCCCATCCTTACTGCCTGTGGTCTGCCAGTTAGGAAGTTGGAGATCCACAGACACATAGATGAGCTGAGTCCCAGATGCTCCAGCTTGGTGGTGAGTGTGGAGGGAATTATGGTGTTAAATGCAGAGCTGTAGTCTATGAAGAGCATTTTAACATAATTCCCCCTTCTAGTGTCCAAGTGAGTGAGTGATGTGTGGAGGAGATGAGAGATGGCATCGTCTGTGGAACGATTTGGACGGTAAGCGAACTGTAGTGGGTCCAGTGTGTCTGGTAGTGAAGAAATGATGAAGTCTCTGACCAGGCGTTCAAAGCACTTCATCACTACTGAGGTGAGGGCTACAGGGCGATAGTCATTGAGAGAAGCAGGGTGGGGTTTCTTCGGGACAGGAACAATGATGGACTCTTTGAAGCATGTGGGGATCACCGACTGAGATAAAGAGATGTTGAATATCTCAGTGAACACAGGAGCTAGCTGGTATGCGCAGTCTCTTAGGATACGACCTGGGATGCCGTCTGGTCCTGCTGCAGACGTACAACATATATGTATATGTATATGTATATGTATATGTATATGTTGTACTATTCTTATTTAGCGTATTGTCTGTCTTGTTAATGTTGGTTAATGGTGGTTTATAATGGAGCACTGTAACAAAAAATAATTTCCCCCAGGGATCAATAAAGTATTCTGATTCTGATTCTTAGTAAAGCTAAGTCAGCGTGTGGTCTGTTACCTTTGCACATGTTCAGACTCAGAGACCTTTGAAGTGCCACAGAGGAGGCTGTCTTTGGTTTGTCTTATGGTTTCTTCGGCTGCTGGTTTGACATGAACTGCCTTTCAGAGAGCGACTAACGAGCTAACACGAGGTGGCGCGAAGGCAGAGGAAATAACCGAGGACTTTAGGAAATACAGGGACATTAATGAAGGGCAGGTGTGAGGGCGTGCTCTGAGGACCGTGCTGATTTCATGTGTGGAAAACCTTCACCGTGCCTTCCTCTTCTCCTTCGGCTGGTGTCCAGAGAGGCCTGAGCGGTGGGAGGAGGCCGGCGGAGTGATCAGCTGCTGTTTGTCCTCGGGCTGACTGACAGCTCGGTTTATCTGCGGCTGACACGGCGTCCTGCCGAGCGTCCTGTTGGCTGCGCGGGTTTGAATCCCGGCCAGAGGAAGTTGGCAGTGGCAGCTCGCAGTTATTAAAATAAACTTCCTGTCAGAGATGTTGCCATGGCATCTCACTGTAGCGTCGTTGTTTCCCATCGTTATGTTTCAGCTTATGGTTCCTCTTTTCACACGGACACGGTGGTGGTGGCGCTGAGGACAGCAGACAGGAAGTGTCCCGCTGAGAGACACAACAGTGTGTTTGTTCCTGTATAAACTGAGGACAAAGCACCGATCACTGATCTATAACCAATAATCACATCACAGGAAACAGAAGGTCGTCTCTGTGAGAAACCAAGCCGTTAATCACTCAGACGACGGTTACCGTGGACACAGAGGAAGGAGTCAGTGTGTGGTTATTATAGCGTGCAATAAGGCTTATTGTTTTCTTTGTTCCAGCTGCTTTCACTTTAGTTTCTACTGTTTCAGTTTATTTTGGTCTGAGTTGGTGTCTCTGCTGCAGAGGACTCGAGGGAAGCGTTTTAAATTGGACATTTTTTCTGACTGGACCCTGGTGCAGACGGCTCAATGGCTCTGTCTCCTTGCTGTGAGCACTTGTTTATCTGAAACACATCACCTGACCGTTTTTACTCCACCCACAGGTGGAGTCACAGGTCTGACAAGCATGGATGAAGCAGAGGGTGTGTCCCTTTTTTCATACGAACAGTGAGTGTGAGGCAGGAGGACCTAGATGCTCTGACACCGAGCCAAGCATCTCAGAGGACTGCTGACAGAATCAGTGTGTGTGCCTCTAACTGGTCGCTGTGACATCAGACGATGTGATGCATCACCTGCATACTGATTGGCTGTGAGGTCCACCCTGCAGAGCACCACAGAAGAAGAGTCAGTAAACTATTGGACTGAATTCTACTCAAAGCGCTGTATACATTCACACCCTTCGATACTTAAGCCGCATACTTGGCATGCAGGCAGGGGAAGTCAAGGATCGAACCACCAACCTTCCAGTCAGTAGCTGATCTGCTCTACCACCTGAGCCACAGCCACCCTGCTACACACAGCATGCTGCTTGTGATGTCACCGTGTAGTTAGTGGCTGCTCTTTGAGCACAGCGAGGGTCAGCAGCACGCGCTGATGTTCAGTGGTGTTCGCTGATACGAAATTCCATCGAAAAATCGGCCGATATCATTCTCTGTCAGACGGCCTCAGGGACACAGTCGTGTAGCGTTCACAGCAGACCCCACGAGAAAGTACTGACACACGTTTGACTCACACATGCCAGCAGCTAATTAACAGCTAGCACCCAATCTCAAGTCAATGTTTAACCCCGCCCACAAATGACTTTTAAGCCATTCAGTTCACGGTGGCTTTGGTATTTAAGCGCCCTCTGAAACAGGAAAATAAAGAGGTAAAAAATGCTTTAGATCACAGATGAATTCAGGTCAAAGCTGTGCCTGTGTTCAGTCTGAATCACTGCAGACCTCAGCATGTGTTCACCATCGAACGAATGAGAGCCGAGCAGTTAACGGGAGGTCAGCGAGACGAGCCTCTGGGCGGCACAGTGTTCACCTGCATTTCAAACTCTGGCATGTCTTCACAGCGATCTTCATCGTTCAGCAGCTGGTCTCACGAAGACTTCAGACTCTGCTCGGGTTCGGGGGTTTCGTCAGCTGAAGATCTGATCAATTTTCTCTGACAGAGGAATCTGACCCTGAGTACCCAGCATGCCTCAGGGAAGCACCTCTTCACATTTCAACCATCAAACCAACCACGCTGTGGCTCACGGTCACTGCGCTCCAAAATTATTCTTGTCTGCAGAGAGAGGGACAAAATTACAGCCGACTGACAGCCCATAATTTCATCTGCAGCAGAGAAGCAGCCAAACTGTGTGGGCTCGTCTGAATGCTTTGCTCACAGCAGCCAGCAATTATAAAGCTTCAAGGAAACGTCGGAGAGGTGCCGCTCACAGACCCACAGTGTTCCCGCATCATCGAACCAGCACGTCGACGCTGCTCTGCTCAGAGGTCGCTCAGTTTGTGAAGCTGAGCGCTGACGTGCAGTCTGATCAGAGCCGAGAGCAGCGTGCCCAGCGTTTCCTCGCATTCCTCAGCTGATCTGCAGCAGTCACACTGGACCTGTGGCAAGCTGCTGCAGATTCAGGTGTGTTACCTGTTACAGCTCACCTGTAGACCGCTCCGGTCAGAACATGGAGTCAGCTTTCAAACACCTGAACCCCCTCTTAAACTCAGAGCTGTGCACTGCAGCAGGAAACTTCAGGATTAACAAAATCACCATGGAAACAGATGCTTCAATCTACCCTACGCCAGTTATTTCCAGATTACTCCACTGACCAATCAGATCTCCAGAAAATAGCATCTTCATACCTGTAGGACGGGTGAGTGTGGGGGAAAGGGGGGTGTGGTGGACAGATGGGTAAGGAGGACAGGTGGGTGTGGTGGACAGGTGGGTAAGGAGGACAGGTGAGTGTGGAGTAAGACCACTGAAGGGAAAGTGGAGACCTGTTGTGTCTAACACTGCAGAGCTTAGGGTTAAAGGTCATCATCGCTGCAGATGAGCCAGACAGGAAGTGAGCAGTGAAAATAGCTGAGGGTCGGCAGGTGTGTGACCGCCCTGAAGCTGTGGGTAAGGACACCTGAGCTATCTGGGCTCAGACTCGAACACCTCGCCTCCAACATGTTCAGGCTCTGTTTGTTTTGCTGAAACAGTCCAATCAGAGCAGAGCTGCTAAGGACGCTGGATCAGATATCAGACCTGTGTGGGAGAGTCCACGGCAGCTCGCGCTGCACATCAATTCATGAAAACTGGAGCATATCAGTCGCTCTGAAATCATCGGATGTGATGCAGCCTCACATCCAGACGCCGTTGCTTGACTGCGCTGTCCCATTCTCGGCTCATGCCCCTTTGAGGCATGTCATTTCTGAACACTGCTCTAACCTGAACCAAACAGTTTAAACAACGCTCCCAGAGAGGTCAAAGGTGGCCTGGACCCTGGCTCAGGTGTGCTGTCGGCGCACCGACTTCCTGTTCCTGCCATGTTTTCCTTCCATTAGCTGGCGGCCACGCCTGTCATCACAGGAGATAATCCAGGATTTCCCGACCTGAACACTGACTTGTGCCTGGGCTCTTTGCAGACGGTATCAGGGTCACACGGCCTCAGATTAAGGACCCCTACCGACTCTAGTCTGCAGATTATCTGCCGTGGTCATCCCACACACAGGTGGTGTCCTGCTCTCAATCCGCCCTCGCGCAAATTTCCAGCTGCAGGAGAAAACATCTGTCCTGATTGCTTTTTTCTAAGACTGATTAACGGAGCGAAAGCCTCTGCTGCAATCCTCCACCTTTTCCAGGACTTTGTGTAACGTGTGCAGATCAAAGTAAATCCTCCACCCGCTGCTCTTGTTAAGGGGCTCGCCGCCCACGTACACCTGCTGTCATCACCACCGTCATCGTCATCGCCACAGTGCAGGTTACTTCCAGGTAATAGCTGCCTACACCTGACTACGTCACAGCTCCGACCACCTGAGCTCAGAAACGCTCTAAAAATGACTTCTTCCCTTCTGTGTCTGACTCAGGAAACTTCCTGTTTTCCCTTCAGTTAGTCATATTTGTATTTTAGCCTTTGTCCTTTTTCCTCTCTCTGCTTCTTTGTTAAAATGTGTTTGTCTCACAGACTTTGACTCATTTTCTTAGTTTCTTTCTGTGGCTTTGTTCCTGCTTAGTGTTCCTGTACCCGAGTCTTCTTCATTCCTCGGGTTTCTCCTCAGTCCTGCCATCCCTCTCTGTGGTTTTTTGTCCTGGTCCTCGGCTCAAGATGAACTCATTAACTCCTGAGAATCTTCCTGCATTCGTTCCCTCGCTCCCTGCTCGTCGTCTGTCAGGAGCAGAGCAGGATGGTGACATCATAGTGGCGTCGCTGCGTGGGAGAGAAGGATGGGGGGTGAGTAAAGCTCCAAGTGTTGTAATAACATGGGCGGGGGCCCGAGCTGCATCCCTGCACATCTGAAGCACCTTGGGGGTCAGTGCTTCCTGTGTGAGGGATGGGAAGGTCCCCAGCAGGAAGCTGCTCCGGTCTGATGTGTGGACTGGGAAAACACTCACTTTCCCAGAAAGCCTCATTTCTCTTCTTCAGCCCATCACACTGATGGCAGCATGTCAGAGGTCAAAGCCCTCGTCAACATGAAGAACCTTCAGCTTTCCCAGAGTGCACTGCAACACACAGCAGCTCCTCTAATGATGTTTACTCAGCTCGGGTCACTGCACAGAAAATACTGCTGCCTGCTCTTAACGCCAGGTCATGGGGGTGGATCCTGTTGCTGCTGACGCAAATACTGAGTCCAAAACCTCATCAGACCCGACCCAGACCGAGAACCAGGAGCTCCCGCAAGTTCTACATGTGTGAGGAAAAAACATGAAGAACCTGATGGGAATGAAAAACATCTGAGGAACCAAACAGCCATGTGACCGACAGTATCTGCTTATGCAGTGAACACGTTCAGCTCTAATGGTGGCACCTGTTTCATATCAGAGGAGCCCACAGGTTGTTTCTCACCAAATAGGGTCAAACTCGAACCTCACCTGTCTGTTTAAACATGAAAACCTGCAGTCTAGGAGCAAAGCTTCAGGTCAACATCAGTCCAGGTTTCAGGTGATTCTGTCACATAAAGCTTTAGAGGAATCTATCGATGAAAAACTGCATGAAGATCCATTATTGAAGTGATCAGTGCATTTATTAAACCTTTCTTATTGAGCAGTTTTCACATGTTACCACTTTATATTTCCAGTGTCATTTTAAAGCGCCTCCTTGGCTCCTCTGACAGCCTGTGACGAACTCACATTTTCCACTGTCTGCGTGTGTGTGTGTGTGTGTGTGTGTGTGTGTGTGTGTGTGTGTGTGTGTGTGTGTGTGTGTGTGTGTGTGTGTTGGGGAGTGTAACCCAGGTCCCACGTATCTATGGTAAAGCTAGAGCAGGGGTGCCCAATCCCAGTCCTCGAGAGCTACCGTCCTGCAGCTTTTAGACGCATCCTTCTTCTGACACACCTGAATCAACTGAATGCCTTGTTATCAGGCCTTTGCCAAACTTGATGGCATGCTGAAGAGGTAATCACACCATTTTCATGTTCGAAGTAGAATAAAGGGCCATGCTCCAACTGATGGTTAGCCAGTATTTTAATCTTCTTTTCACCAGCAAACACCGTGAAACACTATGGTGAAATGATCAATGAAAAACACAGATATTACGTCAGCAGAACAAAAATTACAATTAAATTAAAACGTACACACAAAGTAAATGCACCGACACATCCTCAGCTAGGGCTGCTCAATTAATCGAATTTTAATCTCAATTACAATCTGGGCTTTCAACGATCATTAAAAATGACTGAGCTGATTATTAGCACCTCCCTCGTGCTTTACTCTCGCGCTGCTCCGTGTGGCAAATCGAGCGCACCTCTCTGCATTTCGAACACGCCTCACAACAATAAGAGGACCCGAGGGAAGCTCGGAAAGCTAAGCAGAAGTTATATGGAGAGGAGAGTGACTGCCGTTGGTTGAAAAGAGAGGTAAAAAAACTTCAGTGGTGTGGAAACATTGTGGGTTCGCGGAGTCAGACGTGGATCAAGTAGACACAGTGTGTAAACTTTGCTACGGTGTCGTAGCTGCACCAGAGCAACACTGCAAAGTTCACTAAACATAGATGTTTACATTTTTCATTTGTTTCTTATATTGCAAACATTTGCACTGTTATCAGTATTTGCACACTATTTTATATTATTTTTTAAAGTCATTATTCAACACATTGTAATTGTTAACCCTTTAAAGCCGGGCAGAGGCACGCTCCGTTTTGCGTAACTATTTTTAAATCCCTGTAGAACCGGAACCGTGTAAGCTAGCACAATAATTTGTTTTGCATAGGAAACCGGAGGAGTTGTACTTACATCTGATGCCATCAGCTTGTCCTCGGTCACGGTTTCCTTCCACATAAAGTTTTGCAAAAACTGCATAAAAAGCGCTTGCAGGAACAAAAACATAATATTCCAGAAACACACTTTGCAGATCCGATCAGCTGTTCATAACACTTCCCACAATGAAAAAGACGTCAACGCGAACCATCACATGTACGTCATTTCCTGCCCGAAACCGGAAGTGAGGGATAGCTCAGTAGGTAAAGTGGTCGCCCCATGATCGGAAGGTCGGCGGTTCGAATCCACTTAACGGCTACCCTGAGGTACCCCTGAGCAAGGTACCGTCCCTACACACTGCTCCCCGGGCGCCTGCTTAGTGGGCTGCCCACTGCTTCACTGAGTGAATGGGTCAAATGCAGAGAAAAACAAGTAATTTCCCCATGGGGATCAATAAAGTATCCATTATTATTATTATTTTCGCGGAAAATGTAGTTTTTTACTTGTAGGCCTTAAAAGCCTATACTGGTGTTTTTATAAGTCAAGTTTGACTCTATACTTTTCTGAATAGTTTCTGGGATGCTTAGAACTCGAATTGCACTGCTGGAAATAGTTTATTTTGATGCACCTGCTGTTTTCTTTGCAAATTTGCATCATAGGATTTGTTTTGTTTTTCCTGCAGTATATAAAAATTGCTGTATCTCCAAAATAAAACTATGAAGACACTCAAGATAAATTTCCTGTTGTTGTAAACTATTTTTTGCAACTTTTTTGTATTTAAAGTTTTGAGGGATAAGCCTCTTAAATTTCTCCAACCAGATATCTAAGGCTTCTTCTCCAGCTGGGATGGGACTGACCTCGGAAAATGTCCTTAGACGTCTATATGGGTGGCTCTCAGGCTGTTTGTTTGCCCTGACCATTAACTCACCTACTGCATGGATGATGGCTTCAGAATTACCATCCACTTCCCCTTTGGGGGAGCGTAACCCTTGGATGTCCTCTAAGGTTTTCTTTTCATTCTGCAGAAAAGTGAAACTTTTCCTCAAAGTCATCTGGCTGAGGTTCAATGTAGTACACTGCTTTCCAGCCACTTCCACCACTTATTGGCGTTATCTCTCTCTCTCTCACACACACACACACACACACACACACACACACACACACACACACACACACACACACACACACACTACATAGTGTGTGTAATAAGAGGGAAACACCTCCGACATGCACACATGTGACCCACAGCAGCTCATTTGAATAAGAGCAGAGCCAATGAGAATCAATGAGTGAGACTGTTCGGACGTTTGTTCAGGTCCGATTATTGCGGCTCAGCAGGTGGAGTGTTTTGGCTGGGTGTTTAGCTTGTGTTCGGGAGGACGGCTGGGGACAGATGTAGCTTTGAGTATGAGCTGATGACTCTGCTGAGCTTCCAGGCTTTCAGACACAGATTAAAGATGCTGTCCTTTAAATAAGGCCACACAGTCTGCAGCGGTGAGCCTTCTGCCTGGACTCAGCGTCACTGCAACTCTGGACACGCCTTCAGCTGTCTGAGTCCTGAAATCTGTGTTTGAAGCAGATTTCCATCAGATGTTTGGGTCCGTCTGTGGCCGCGAGCTGCTTCTGTAACCAACTTTAGCTATGTAAAGGTGAATTACAGCACAATAACTACTTGGGCTCGTAATAAGACCCTAGCCAGAATCAGAAGACACCAAATTCATACGGAGCCAAAGTATTGAGCAGCAATAATGACTCGGAGGCAGTTTTAACTTTTGAGTAGCCACTCTTGTATTGTTACAAAGTGTAAAAGATTAGTGTCCAATTTGTACAGGAAAAAAAAAGTATGAAAGAAAAATAAATAGTGTGCACATCCATCCATCCATCCATTCCATATACTCCTCCCCCTTTGTGAGTGTGGACGCTTCATCTCTTTGCTCTCTAAATGCTTTGCTTCTTTTATGCTGATTTTTTCCCTTTTTTCCATATGAGCTTACCTGCGATAGCTTCTGGACACTTATAGATCATTAGGACTAAAGTGTTCTTAACAGAAACAGCAACATTTTTATAGTTACCTTATCCTCAGCGCTCCGTGTGTCTGTGGCCTAGACACAGCTGAAGCCTGATTACAGCGTCTGGGCACCGAGCAGCCTCGATAGCCTAGAAAGGTGCTAACCGCTAGGCTAACTAGCAACAAGATGCCTTCCCTCTCCACAGATGACTACCACAGCCTCCTGCAGAAGATTGCAGCACTGGAGACAAAAATTCATCGCTTAGAAGTAAACGTGGAGGCAAATGGACTGTGTGGAAATGAAACAACCTTGCCTTTGACTCAAAACAATGGCTATGAGCAAGCTAGCACACAGCTAAGGAGCACAGATAACATGACCAAGAAAGTAGACTTTGTGCACTATTATAAATCCTCAAGCGATAATCCCCCCTTGGACTGTCTTGGTGCAAAACCAAGACATAAATCATGTCTCCTGGAAGGGGGAGGACATACCACAGGCAGGGCACAGCGAGCTGAAATCTCTGAAACCGACTGGCCTTCACTTCCTACGAGACAGAGAAGCTCTTCTACCCCTGTACACGAGAGGAAACAGGACTGGACAACCGTGAATAGGAAGGTTAACAACAAACCTTCAAAACAACTGAATGTGAAACTGTAGAACAGATTTGCTCCACTATCAAAGGACCCTGGATCTATATCGGACAACCATCCATCTAAAAGTAGCGAAGTAAGGCCTGAAAATCCACGGGGAAAGCTAAAGGCTAGGCCTGAAACGCTGATTGTGGGTGACTCTGCCGTAAAGGATGTACAAAGCATGTGCGGTAAGAACACTAAAGTCCTCTGCTTTCCTAACAATATGGTCAACATCCTGAAGGAGAGAATTCTTCAAATTGCAGATGAACATCCAACTGTGACAAACATTGTCCTGCATACAGGGTCAAACGATGTGTCCAAACAACAGTCGGAGGTTCTGAAACGGGACTTTATTGGATTATTAAATACTGTAAACTCTCTGAATGCAGCTGTATTCATCAGTGGGCCTGTACCGCCGGTCAGAGGAGGAGACGAGAGATTCAGCAGGCTGTTTACACTGAATAAATGGCTTATATCAGCATGTGCTGACCACTCAGTGCATTTTATCAACAACTTTAATATTTTTTGGGAACGCAGGCATCTGTTCAAAGCAAATGGATTTAATTTTAACAAGTCAGGGGTGAAACTGTTCACCTCCAACTTGTTTTATTCCATACGTCATCCATCTGTGCTTGGAGCCAAGGCTGAGATAAACAAGGAGTTATCTCATAAAGAGGAACAAACAGTACTCCAAGAACAGACAAAGCCCAGCAGAAACCTTGAGGAGGAGCTCCATCTGCCCCCACCCGGGAAGAGCCTCAGAAAGGAGAGACATCTGAGGCAAGAAGAGGCAAGAGGAGGGGTCCCTATTTGCCTCCAACTCTCTCAACAACACCAACGACCAGGACCAGGATCTTCCCCAGTCCCCCAAACCCCTGACAGGCCATCACCCCCATCACCCTCCTCTCCCTCCCTTTCTCCCTCCTCCCCACACCTGAAATTCACTGAAGAGATGATGGAGCGGGTCAATGCTGGGCTCAGATCTACCCCCCGGCCCAATCCCTCTTTGTCCCCCATAAACCCCCCACCAAAGCAGCCAAAGGTTCGCCACCGAGCCCCACCCTCAACAGAGCAATCGAAGTCACATTGCCCAGCCTCGCCCCCCTTAGTTCCTCCTTACCACCTTCATGCTTTGTCTCCGCAGTCTGATGTGTGATGTGTGGAGGGTCCGGGCTGCAAGGATTATGGCAGTGGTGACTTTTCCCAGGAGAAGCTGGGACCCTGTTTACTAGAAGGTTTTAAAATTTCTGTACTTTTAGGTGACAGAAGGAGACATGTGGCCTGGTCAAAACACAGAGAGCTGCACTCTAAAAGATCTTTAAATATAGTAAACATACCTTGTGTGCCACAGACTGCTCCCAAACACGAGGGGACAAGTAATGCCTCTAAAACACTTAAGTTGGCTTTATTAAACGTTAGATCTTTAGCTGGGAAAACATTTTTAATTAATGATTTAATCACTGAGCACAGCCTTGATTTTATGTTTTTAACTGAAACTTGGTTGGACCAAAGTAACAGTGGAGCTGTTCTCATCGAGACGACCCCTCCTAACTACAGTTTTATCAGTGAGGTCAGGGCGAGCAGGAGAGGAGGAGGGGTTGCTGTCTTATTTAATGAATCATTTCAATGTAAGCAGCTATCTCCTGGAAGTTTTCAGTCTTTTGAATATGTGGCTTTACAGCTGAAGGCCCCATCCAAAGTTGTGTTTCTTAATGTTTACAGGCCTCCCAAATACTGCACAGACTTTTTTAATGACCTCAGTGAACTGCTGTCTGTGATCTGTGTTGATTTTGACTGTGTAATTATTGTTGGGGATCTTAACATCCATGTGGACAACCCTCAGGACAAAGGGACTAAAGACCTGAGTAACACTCTGGGCAACTTTGGGCTGACTCAGCATGTAACAGAGGCCACACATAATAGAGGACACACTCTTGACCTACTGATCTCCAAAGGCCTGAGCATTTCAAAGGTTACTGTGTCTGATGTGGGCTTATCTGATCATTACTGTGTTTTCTTTGAAAGTAAAATCTCAGCCCACACAAATATATCAACAGCAGTGATCACAAAACGGTGTATAACTGAAAACAGTAGTGAGATCTTTAACCAGGTCTTCCCATTAACACCTGACCTGTCCAAAGGTTCAGTCAATGAGCTCGTCAATAGCTTTAATGCAAAAATATTAAATGTAATGGACACTATTGCTCCCATTAAGGTGAAGGTTATCTCTGGAAGGAAAAAGTCTCCATGGAGAAACTCCACACTAGTGAAAAATGAAAAAAGAGAGTGTAGGAAAGCTGAGCGCAGATGGAGAAAAACAAACCTCCAGGTTCATTATGACATCTATAAAGAGAAACTTCACAATTATAATTTACAACTGAGGAGTGCAAGAAGGTCCTACTTCTCTGACATCATCACTAAAAACAGCCATAATGCTCGGGTCTTATTTTCTACAGTTGACAGGCTAACAAACCCTCCTGTGTCAGTGGCAGCTGAACTTCATTCGACCATGGCCTGCAATGACTTTGCCAAATTCTTCACTGAAAAAATCCAAAAAATTAGACAAGCAATTGGTACATCAACAGCAGATCCAGGATATGTACTGTGTCCACCAAAAAACTGTTTAAACACCATGAAACAGTTTCAACCTATTAACAGCAAAGACCTGGAGGACATCTTAGGTCAACTGAACTCCTCCTCCTGCTGTTTAGATGTCCTGCCAACAAGTTTTTTCAAAAAGGTCTCAAAGACTTTAGAGTCAGACCTGTTACAGATCGTCAACTTTTCTTTATTATCAGGTGTGTTTCCAGAATCACTAAAAACTGCTGTAATCAAACCTATACTGAAAAAGGACAATCTTGACAAGACACAAATGAAAAACTACAGGCCGATCTCAAATCTCCCATTTTTAAGTAAGATCATTGAAAAAGCAGTTTCTCAACAGCTCAGTTACTTCTTAAAACAGAATAACTGCTACGATGCCTTCCAGTCAGGTTTTAGACAGAACCACAGCACTGAAACCGTTCTGACAAAAGTGTTTAATGACATATGTCTGAACACAGACAGTGGAAAAATGTCAGTCCTAGTTTTACTGGATCTCAGTGCAGCATTTGATACAGTTGACCACAACATATTACTCAAACGACTGGAGAACTGGGCAGGTCTTTCAGGAACTGTACTAAACTGGTTCAAAACATAGGTAGAAAACAGGAAATACTTTGTATCAATAGGTAACTTCACATCTGAGCAGACAAGTATCACATGTGGAGTTCCCCAAGGTTCCATCTTGGGACCCCCTCTGTTTAACATCTACATGCTCCCACTGGCACAGATTATAAACAACAACAAAATAAACTATCACAGCTATGCAGATGACACACAAATATATATCACAATGTCACCAGGAGACCGAGGCCCTGTACAGGCTCTTGGTAAATGCATTGAGGAAATTAATGACTGGTTGTGCCACAATTTTCTCCAACTAAACAAAAACAAAACTGAAGTAATAGTCTTTGGCGCCAAAGAAAAACGATTACAGGTCACCAGAGAACTTCAATCTATACATCTAAAAACCACAAACCAGGCGAGAAATTTGGGTGTAGTGATGGATGCAGACCTAAACTTAGAAAAACACATTAAGACAATAACAAAGTCAGCTTACTATCACCTCAAGAATATTTCAAGGATTAAAGATCTGATGTCTCAACAGGACCTGGAAAAACTAGTCCATGCATTCATTTTTAGTAGGCTTGATTACTGTAACAGCATCTTTACAGGTCTACCTAAAAAATCAGTCAGACAACTACAGCTCATTCAGAACTCTGCTGCTCGAGTCCTCACTAAGACCAAAAAAGTGGACCACATCAGTCCAGCTCTGAGGTCCTTACACTGGCTGCCTGTCCGTCAGAGGATAGACTTTAAAGTTCTGATGCTGGCCTATAAAGCTCTGAATGGTTTAGGACCAAAATACATCAATGACCTCCTGACCCAGTATGAACCTTCCAGATCCCTCAGGTCATCTGGATCCGGTCTTTTATCAGTTCCCAGAGTCAGAACCCAGAGTTAAATTTCAAAACTTACACTAACTACTGATCTTATCTATTTCTGATTTTATCTGTTTTGATTTTATATACTGTTTTGTTTGTTTGTTAAGCTTAAATTTCAAAACTTACATTAACTACTGATTTTATCTACTGTTCTGATTTTATCTGTTTTGATTTTATATACTGTTTTGTTTGTTTGTTTGTTTGTTTGTTTGTTTGTTTGTTTGTTTGTTTGTTTGTTTGTTTGTTTGTTTGTTAAGTGGGTTTAGAGCTCTGGGTAGCTCCCCAGCTGGGTCTAGACTGGGTCTAGAGAGTATTTTAAATTCAGGGAATTTAAAATAGAAAGTAGCTCGTCCACAGAAGGACTGGTAGCTCCCCTTACGATAAGGGTTCAGATTGCGCGAACAGGTGTGGGATTAGAGCTCTGGGTAGCTCCCCAACTGGGTCTAGACTGGGTCTAGAGATTTTAAATTCAGGGAATTTAAAATAGAAAGTAGCTCGTCCACAGAAGGACTGGTAGCTCCCCTTTCGATAAGGGTTCAGATCGCGCGAACAGGTGTGGGATTAGAGCTCTGGGTAGCTCCCCAACTGGGTCTAGACTGGGTCTAGAGAGTATTTTAAATTCAGGGAATTTAAAATAGAAAGTAGCTCGTCCACAGAAGGACTGGTAGCTCCCCTTACGATAAGGGTTCAGATCGCGCGAACAGGTGTGAAATGTGTGTGTTTAGTTAGTTAGTTAGTTTGTTTTAATCAATTTTAAATCATGCTTTTTATTTGTTTTTGTTTCTAATGTCTCTGTAAAGCACTTTGAATCACCTTGTTGTTGAATTGTGCTATACAAATAAATTTGCCTTGCCTTGCCTTGCCATTCGCTTCCGCTTATCCTTTTCAGGGTCGCGGGGGGCGCTGGAGCCTATCCCAGCTGTCATAGGGCGAGAGGCAGGGTACACCCTGGACAGGTCGCCAGTCTGTCGCAGGGCTAACACTAATAGTGTGCACACTTAAACAAAATAAAGTGCTCATTGGGGCCCTTTAAGAATTCAAGTTATGTTGACAACAGCAACTTCAAAGGTCCTTCTGAGTGTAATTGGAACGTATAAGTGTGTGGGTGTGTATCTTCTTTGGGGTGAATTGTCCTTAAAGTGGTTGGCTCGCCATCGATCACGAATCTCGTCCTGGCCCTCGGACATTGCAGCAGCTCTCCAGATGAAAGGTGAGAGGTTAACCTGTGAGAGACCGAGCTAGCATTAGCGTGATCACGACGGTAAGTCTCTACAAGTTTTTTCTTCAGAATAACACTCGTCTTACCAACGTTGCTTCTCTCCTTCATCCAGCCACTCAACACCAGACTTCCAGCAGGTAAGTATGCTGGCTTTCCTTCCTCTCAATTCTGAGTTTTTCCTCTCTTTTGTCCCTGGATTTCTCAGTTTAAGCAGCAGATGCCTCCACTCCTGTTGCTGAGATGAGAAAACCCAGGAGAACCAAGTGCTTTCACCTCTCTTCCTGCCTGACAGGGTCAATGCGGCCTGCGCTGAACTAGGTGTCCTCACGTGGGGTGAACTGAGAGGCGCATTCAATGGTCATAGGAAATATGACACTTTGTTGATGTGGACAGTTAAAATAAAGAGAATAAATACTCTCTCTTCCTTATCATTGGTGTAAATATGTTTTTTTCATCTGTGCCACACTTCCATATAAATACAGTTGAATTGAAAAGTTTGTTCTAGCAGCGCTCTCAAACATTTTGACTGTTTCACACATGAAGACGAGTTCGCTCATTGAATCGTCACTGTGGACTTTCTTCATCACGCGTGGTCATGACATCCTCCGCCAGGCCTGGAAGTGATGTCATCAGAAACAAACAGCATTGAGACAACAAACGGGAAGCCTGAACTAACAGATGAATGTAAGGCAGGCGTTAATTAACACGCTGTTAATTGAAAACAAGGTTTGTAATGGCGACATTAGCAGCATAAATAGCTCTTCTTCCTCCTGCCGATGAATAATGCACCATCAGTTGTTCCTATTAGTGATTCTTCTCATCTGGAGTTAATTTCATTATGTAAATGAGCTGCAGGCCTCGTCGAACCTCCACTTTGATCCATCCTAATTGTCCTGATCATCAAAGAGTGAGTCGCCGCTCGCTGGGAATAAATCTACACTCCTCCTCCTCCTCTTCTTCTTCTTCTGCTCTCCTGGAATCAAATGCAAATACTGCGAGGTGATTAAAATTTGATGTGTCTCGGTATGTTCAGCTGGATGCATATTCATCTCCGAGAGCAAGGGAAGAGGGAATTAACGGAGCTGAGATGAAAGAGGCAGAGAGGCTGATCTCAGATCTGTGTTTGAGCACGACTTTTTCTGCTCAGCAGCTGTTTCCAGGTTCTATGAAAGAGCGGTAAAGGAGTCTCTGTGCAGTTCCTATGTTTGATTCAGCTGCTTCCAGGTGTTTGCAGGTGAGTTCACACTCTCAGCGAGAGCACTGGCATAACGTCAGTCAGATGTTGGCCCTCTGAAACATCTGCATTGTATTTTTATTGAACTCTAACAACACAAAGGAACAGAGGAGTCTGTGCAGGCTGCTGTCTTTGGTTCCAGTGGTGTCAGGTATCTTTTCCAGGTGTTTCCAGGTGTTTTGCTGAATCCTAACAACAAACAGTAAATGAGGCTCCGCGCTCACTGCGTTTGTTTCTCGTGGTGTCAGATGTCTTTTCTAGCTGAACGTCAGACTCTCCGGGGGGAATGTTGCCCCAATTTCCTAATCTGATTTTGATGCAGCGCGTCTGTCTGAAAGCCCTCGCTTTAATTTCACCATTTGTGGCTGAACTGACGCAGAAAGATGGGGAAACAGCAGAAGAAAAGAAGGTGTTTCATTGGGGGAACAGAGTGGAAACCCCCACAGACACGTTTCATGTTTATTTACACATTTCAATTTCAGGATGTGTTTGTCTCCGAGTGGAAACCTTGTATCTGCTCAGTGCAAAAACAACAAGAACTGCCTTTTTCCTGGATGGCAGTAAGGTTGGAAAACCTCAGCGGAGTCATGAAGCATGAAATGCATGTTGTTGTTGTTTTTAACTGCGTGAAACAAATATTGAAAATAAACACAAACAGAGAGGACTCTTTATGAAGAGCAGAAGTGAAGATAAGAAAGAGTAGAAGACGAGAGAAGTATTATGATGTCACATATAAGTACAGGCGATGTGGGGGAGGGGCTCTGAGGCACGTGAATAGAAATATGCTTCTTTGTCAAAGGTTTGTGGACAGCTGGCTATTACTTGCATGTTAATAATATAGGATTTGCTCACACAGTGTCCGCATATTTTCTCCGTTTAGACATTAACAGTCATTCCCCCAAAAGTTGATCCTGTTCATCTGGACTAAGAAACGTTTCTTCAGTCTCAGCTGACCGCAGGTTTCCAAACTTATAAACGGCACATTTGTACAATAACTGAAACTAGCACCACTGAATGAACCATGGGTTGGGAGCTCAGTTTATGATCGTTAATATACAAATTGTCACGATTATTGATCGATGGTCAAGAGTACCACAGTTCACAGAGAGTTGGGGAATGGCTCCCATTGGGAGCTGTTACAGACATGGGAGTGATTATTCTCAGCTGCCTTACTTATTGCTCATCGAGTAAGTTCTGCTTCACCGCGGAGTCAATCAGTGCTTTAAGAGAGAGGCCATCTGTACTGAAATGTAGCGGGAGCTGTGTCCTAGGGAGGGTTTCAAAACCTGGGAAAATACTCAACAATAAGAAATAGACAGGCTAAGCAACAGACTTGCCCTCACCATGACAACAACACATTATAATACCTGAAAGAAATGAAGAAGTCTACGTCCTCACATATTTCTGATCATATGAACAAACGTATGTAGACACTAGCATCTTGTCTCCGCATGTTAATTTCAGTGTTAAATGCTGACCGAGGTCAGCAGCATCTTTCTCCCTCACATAATCAGATTTTCCCATCATGCCCCGTTTGTTTTGTCTCTTGATGACATCATCAGGTGAACGGAGGCAGCAGATTGTTTTTTTTACCTTTTAAGTCGGGCATTAGTATAAAAATGAAAGCCTCTTACAGCCTGAAATGAAAATCCTCTGAGTGTTTAAGCTGCGGCCAACAGACTGTGTTCAGGTATCAGTTCAGTTTCAGCCCCATGGGCCAACATGATGATGATGATGATGATGATGATGAAACATCCCCTCCTCCTCCTCCTGTTTGGACACACAGCTTCTTGGCAGGCTCACTAATTAATTAAAGAGATGAATATTTGTGTGGTGAGGGGGTGGAGCGGGCGCCACAGGCGTGCGGATGTGTGGACGCAGATAAACACGATTCTTTATCCACTCGGACAAATAGATGAAATGTATCAGAGAACAGGTCTGTGGATGCAGAGGTGAGCTCACGTAGAGCAGCTTAAAGCATGAAATCCGCTCTGAGTGGGAGCACTCTGTGGCATGTGGAGGTATAAATAGTGCTCGCAGTGGAAGTGGACCGCGGGGCGGCGCGGCAGCGGAATTAGAAGCGTATTAAGTGCAGTGGAAGCAGATAAGCTCCAACAGATGTGTTTGGGTGTTGACATTGTTTGTATTGCAATCTGATAGATCAAAATGTTTCACTCCACTAATAGGCTTTTATTTTGTACATTTTGGATTTACGAGCCGCCCCCCGATGTAAAGCTGCTGTTAAAGGACAGGGCCAACACGTCCAGCTTGGACGTCACGATAAAAGGTTGTTTTTAGCTTTCTCCAGAATCACGCTTCAACCTTCACGTCCAAATTAGGAGTCCAGAGGAAACATGAAACTACTGAAAACTGCTCCTCACAACCGTCTGCCTCCTCCTGCAGGAAAAGATAAATGAACGTGGAGCACCTCCTCCTCGTCCTCCTCACCGAACACGACAGCAGCACATCCGGCCTCACTCACGCGTTGCTTATCTCGCAGAAATGACACCCTGTACGACACCGTTATCTCCCTCAGAGCGCTAACAGACCCAAACCACAGAAACCATCTGTCCACACGGGAGCTTCTTCTCCATACAAACTACAACTCCCAGCAGACCTCCACTGGGCCAAACAAGGAGAGGAGAGCACAGGCCTCCAGACCAGCTATGGCACTCAGCAGTCCATCACTCCATCATTTAATGCATCAATCAGCAGCTGCCTTTGTGTCTAACATGCCCACTTATGGTGATAAATTTGTCTCATCAGCTGATGTCTCAGCTCTCATTTTGCTCTGCAAAACTTCAGCATCAACACGTCATCCTCAGCTGACACATTCATTCTTCTTCAAGTGTTTCAGCATCAGCTGACTGGCTCGTCTACGCCTTCACCTTTCATCACATAAATGATCTTTCTCCAAAAGCTTCTACTGAGACTTCAGCTGTCATGGTGCGTGCTGTGTGGCAGGCAGGACCCAAATGCACGACTCTCAGACAGAAAAATTAAACTCACAGCGCAGCTTTATTTGCTGGAAAAACTCAAACATGAACTACAAGAAAAGTCAAACTAGAAACTCAAAGGACAAAGCTCAAACTAGAAAACAAAACCAGGAACAGAGAAGTAGAGTGTTACCATAAGCACGGAGAAGAAAACAGCACAGTGAGAGTACGACACAACGACTGACAGACAGAAGCACAGGACTTAAATACACAAGCAGGACAACAAGACGATGGGGAACAGGTGGGAACACAGCTGGGACAAATCAGACCTAACGAGACGAGGGGAAGCAAAACCAGACACACCACACATAGGACAGGGACTATCAAAATAAAACAGGAAATGCACAACAGAGACAGAACAAAGCACACAAGACACTAAAAGAGGAGAATAAGAAAACAGAACTACCATATTTTCTGCACCATAATGCACACTTAAAATCCTTTAATTTTCTAAAAAATTGACAGTGCACCTTATAATCCGGTGTGCCTTATGCATGAATTCTGGTTGTGCTTACTGACCTTAATAAAAAAAAAATAATAATAGTACATTTTATTTAAGAAAGCGCCTTTTGAAACACTCAAGGACACTGTACACAAGCAATAACAAAAACAACTAATCTCCAAAAAGTTGATTCTGTTCATCTGGACATAGCGTTTTGTGGGAGAAACGTTTCGTCATCATCCAGGTGACGTCTTCAGTCTCAGCTGACTGCAGGTTTCAATCTTATAAACAGTGCATTTGCATAATGACTGAAACCAGCCCACTGAAGGAACAATGGGCTGGGAGGTCAGCTCCTTAATCTTAATTATGCAAATTGACCATTGATCAACAACCAAATGGCCTCCTTGACTCCGCCCTGAAACCAGCGTTCCTCCCTGTCCAGGATGTTACATCCTCATCATTGAAAGAGTGTCCACTGACCTGTAGGTGTAAATAGACTGCAGAGTCCTGGCCTGACGAGGTAGCTCCAACGCTTCCGTGACTGGGATGCAAGTGAAGAGAGATGTAACGTCGTACGAGATGTGGTTTTCAGAGCTGCCCACCAGCGGGTTGAGGATCGAAGTCAGAAACTTGGAGATGTTATAGGTAACGGAGTTGATCATGCAGACAATCGGTCTTAAAGGTGCACCCTGTTTATGTATTTTTGGTAAACCATACAGACTTGGTGTAGACTCCCCTGGGTACAGCCTGTGGTATGAGGTCCGGTCAATAGCCTTGTCTTGTTCTAACTGCTTCAGACAGTCTGTCACCCTCTTCTTGTAGCCACTTCCTGGGTCTCGTTTCAGGGGCTCAGAAGTATTTTCATCACTGAATAGTGACTAAATTTTCTCACGATAGTCTTTCTGGTTTAGCAAAACTGTGCACCTACCCTTGTCTGCCTTCCTCTCCTCCATGGTGATGTTGGATGCTGGGGGCTTTGCATTGCTGAGACAGGCCGAAACCTTTGTCCGTAGTTGCTCTGCTTCCACTTCTGCAATATTGTTGTTACGAATTGCTGTTTCTGTGGCTGTGATCAGCTCCACTAGCGGGATTTGTCTCGGTGTGACAGCAAAATTCAGCCCTTTAACAAGGATTTCTTCACTGACAAGGTCCAGATGGATCCAAATGAAACCATGGTGTCCTTTGATGTAGTCTCTCTCTTCACTTGCATACCCACCATGGAGGCCGTGGAGACTGTCAGAAAACGACTACAACAAGACAGCTCCTTGGAAGACAGGACCAACTTCACACCTGATCAGACCTGCACACTGTTAGACCTCTGCCTCACCACAACATACTTCAAATATAACGAAGGCTTCTACACACAAAAACATGGCTGTGCCATGGGCTCCCCCGTGTCACCTATTGTAGCCAACCTTTACATGGAGGAAGTGGAGAGAAAGGCTCTTGGCTCTTTCAAAGGAAGAGTACCCAGCCACTGGTACAGATATGTAGACGACACCTGGGTCAAAATCAAGACACAAGAAGTGGAATCCTTCACTGCGCACATTAACGCTGTGGATAAAAACATCAAGTTCACCAGGGAAGACACAAAGGACAACTGTTTGCCTTTCCTGGATTGCGCCGTGCACATTGAAGAGAACGGCAACCTCAACATCGAAGTTTACCGGAAGCCCACACACACGGACCAGTACCTCCTCTTTGACTCCCATCACCCTCTGGAGCACAACCTTGGAGTAATTAGGACCCTACACCACCGGGCAGAACATGTTCCCTCTAAGCCTGAAGGAAAAAAGAAGGAATACGCATATGTAAAGGAAACACTCAAAACGTGCGGCTATCCTAAATGGGCGTTCATAAAGTCAGCAAAGAGGCACAGAAAAGAAGACCAGACACCAGCGAGGGAGGATAAGAAGGACAGACGCAACAACATTGTCATCCCCTATGTAGCCAGTGTATCAGAGAAACTCAGGAGAGTTTTCTCCAAGCACAACATCCCGGTGCATTTCAGACCCAGCAACACACTCAGACACAAACTGGTTCACCCGAAAGACAAAACGCCAAAACACAAACTTAACAATGTGGTGTTTGCTGTACAGTGCAGCGAGGAATGCTCAGACCTCTACATCGGAGAGACCAAACAACCACTTCACAAGCGCATGGCACAACACAGAAGAGCCACCTCCACAGGACAAGACTCAGCAGTCCATCTGCATCTAAAGGTCAAAGGTCACTCTTTCGAGGATGCCAATGTTCACATTTTGGACAGAGAGGACAGATGGTTTGAAAGAGGAGTGAAAGAAGCTTCTATGTCCACTGTGAGCGACCATCTTTGAACAGAGGCGGGGGTTTACGACACCAACTCTCTGCCATCTATAATCCAGTTTTGAGATCCCTTCCCAGACGCCTTAACGCCCACTCACATCCTGGGCCATCTGACCTCAGGAAATCACATGATAAGGTGGGGCCAGGT
>NC_140572.1:40227703-40297703 GCF_057381845.1 Rhamphochromis longiceps
AATTCTGCTAGGCCTGGTTATTTTAGGATGTAAACTCAAACTGTACATAGTGTTTAGGAATTCGTCGGTCATTTTATGCTTTTTTGGATTCAACAGGTCAATATTAAAATCACCACAGATAAACACAACTTTTTGATTTGTTTTAGAGAATATTTCCTCTATGAAGTCATTAAATACTTGAATACTAGAGCCAGGTGTTCTATATATACAGCTAATTATTACATTTTTCTCTTTTTCCTTATAAATTTCAATTGTTATACATTCTAGTAAATTATCAATTACAGTTGTCATACTTTCTACCACCTTGTAGTTTAGGTTTTTATCCACATACACAGCTACTCCCCCTCCACTCTTGTTCCTTCTATTTACAAAATTCACTTCATATCCCTCCAGTCCAAAGTCCATTCCTTTCTCCGCATTGATCCATGTTTCAGAAATGGCAATAATTCCAAATGGATTTGTCAACTCATTTAGATATTCCTTTATATTGTTGAACTTGGCATACAGACTTCTGCTATTAAAATGGATTATTGATAATTTATTTTCCGTGTTGATGGTGTGCTTAAACTGTTCATCAGTGAAGTAGCAGCAGTTACAGCTGATGTTGTAGAAGAAATTATTTTCCGGGTCTATATCCTTTTCTAAGTCTAGAACATTATGGTCTGTGTATCGAAATGTTCTCAGTTCCAGATTATCATAAAGAGAATTCCAATGAGTTATGTTGATATTGTTGCCGGATGCAGATGAAGTTCTTTTGGACTGTGCCATGTGTTGTGTTGTGTGTCACGTCACATGTGTATTCATACCTCCAGAGTAAGTTGACCTCAGTATTTGTCCAGCTCTTCCATATTTCTGATGACCAACACTTTGGCTTGTTCCGGTGTTCCATTGAGTTTAATGAATACTTTGCAGTTGGTGGTCCATGTATTTTGAATTTTTCCCTGTTTCTTCAAGTAACGTGCTTTCCTGGCAATGTCCGCATTTCTTTTTATCAGATGTTCGTTCATGAAGACATCGGATCCTTTCAGTTTCCTTCCTTGTTTTAACAGTGCTGTTTTCTGTTTTCTGTTTGCAAATCTCACAATGATGGCTGGTTTGTTACTGTCATTTTTTTCGGGGTAGAGGGTGGCAAGCCTCAATGTTGTTATAATCCACTTCCACACCTTTGGACCGTAGAAAGGTAACCACTTGATGCTCCGTGGAGTTGACATCTTCCTCTCCTGGCCCTCCTACATTGTCAGTGGCGACCGCCCGGGCGTATGACCGGGGTTTGATGCGAAGCACCGTGATGATAACATCGTTCATCCGGGTGTACTGCTCCAAATCCGCCACTCTGTTCTCCAGGTACCCCAGCCGCCGATCCTTCTCGGCGTTCTGGATGCGGAGAGCCTTAACTTCCTCGACCAGGTCCAGGATGGCTTTCTGCTGCAGTTTGACAGTAGAAATCTCCTCTGTCATAAACTCCAGCGACTTCTTAATATCGTCTCCTTCCTCGGCTGACAGAACTTTTTTCGGGCCCATGCTGAGAGACGCTCTCGTAGCTTTGCCTGATCACACCGATCAATCACTCAGAGGCTGATCAATCACGCACAAAGAGCTGATCACACCAATCAATCACACAGGTGCTGATCACTCAATCACCAAGGGGCTGATCAATAACTCACCAGGGAGTTATTTCAAAGTGCTTCACATGGGAATAAAAGCATATCAAACGAAACAATAAAACACTATAAATGGGTATAATAGCATATCCCATAAAACAGTTTACTACACATGAATACTACCCAAATGCCTGTCCAAGTAGATGTGTTTTGAGCTGTTTTTTAAAAGTAGCTACCAAGTTCAATTCAATTCAATTCAATTTTATTTATATAGCGCCAAATCACAACATAAGTCGCCTCAAGGCGCTTCATAGATACAGAGAAAAAAAACCAACAATCATATGACCCCCTATGAGCAAGCACTTTGGCAACAGTGGGAAGGAAAAACTCCCTTTTAACAGGAAGAAACCTCCGGCAGAACCAGGCTCAGGGAGGGGCGGGGCCATCTGCTGCGACCGGTTGGGGTGAGAGAAGGAAGACTGGATAAAAGACATGCTGTGGAAGAGAGACAGAGGTTAATAACAGATATGATTCAATGCAGAGAGGTCTGTTAATACATAATGAGTGAGAAAGGTGACTGGAAAGGAAAAACTCAATGCATCATGGGAATCCCCCGGCAGCCTACGTCTATTGCAGCATAACTAAGGGAGGATTCAGGGTCACCTGGTCCAGCCCTAACTATATGCTTTAGCAAAAAGGAAAGTTTGAAGCCTAATCTTAAAAGTAGAGCTAGTGTCTGTCTCCTGAATCCAAACTGGAAGCTGGTTCCACAGAAGAGGGGCCTGAAAACTGAAGGCTCTGCCTCCCATTCTACTTTTAAATACTCTAGGAACAACAAGTAGGCCTGCAGAGCGAGAGCGAAGTGCTCTAATAGGGTGATATGGTACTACAAGGTCATTGAGATAAGATGGGGCCTGATTATTTAAGACCTTGTATGTGAGGAGCAGGATTTTGAATTCAATTCTGGATTTAACAGGAAGCCAATGAAGGGAAGCCAAAACAGAAGAAATATGCTCTCTCTTTCTAGTCCCTGTCAGTACTCTTGCTGCAGCATTTTGGATTAGCTGAAGGCTTTTCAGTGAGTTTTTTGGACTTCCTGATAATAATGAATAATGAGTCGTCCAGCCTGGAAGTAATAAATGCATGAACTAGTTTTTCAGCGTCACTCTGAGACAGGATATTTCTAATTTTAGAGATGTTGCGCAAATGGAAGAAAGCAGTCTTACATATTTGTTTAATATGTGCATTGAAGGACATGTCCTGGTCAAAAATGACTCCAAGGTTCCTCACAGTGTTACTGGAGGCCAAGGTAATGCCATCCAGAGTAAGAATCTGGTTAGATACCATATTTCTTGAGGCTGTCATTTTTAGCATCTACATGGATGTTAAAATCACCCACAATAATTATTTTATCTGAGCTCAGAACTAAATCAGATAAAAAGTCTGAGAAATCAGACAGAAACTCTGTGTAAGGCCCAGGTGGACGATAGATGATAACAAGTAAGACTGGTTTCTGAGTTTTACAGCTGGGGTGGACGAGGCTAAGCATCAGGCTTTCAAATGAATTAAAAGTCTGTCTGGGTCTTTCATTAATTAATAGGCTGGTGTGAAAAATTGCTGCCACACCTCCCCCTCGGCCTGTACTTCGAGATTTCTGGTAGTTAGAATGACTCGGGGGTGTTGATTCATTTAAACTAACATAATCATCCTGCTGCAACCAGGTTTCTGTAAGGCAGAGTAAATCAATTTGTTGATCATTTATTAATTATACTATGAAAGAAGAATGTATTTAAAAGTTGTTAATTAAATTGCTAAGCAAATAAGCTACTCAGAAACACCACTGTGTTTGAGCAGGAACAGGAAGTGATACTCTACCGCAGAGCGAGCGAACACCAAGTGACAGCGCCACCAAGAGTCAGGAGGAGCCAGTTGATGGTGTGTAGCGGGAGGTAAACTGTTCCACAATATTGGAGCCAAGGTTTGAAAAGCACGATCACCCTTCGTCTTCAAACGGGTCCGTGGAATGGTAAGAAGACCACTATCAGTGGATCTAAGGATCCGGTTTGTAGAGTAGGGTTGGAGAAGCTCAGTGATATAAGTGGGGGCTTCACCTTGTAGGGACATGAATGTAAAAGTGAGGATTTTAAACTGATATCTATACTCAACCGGAAGCCAGTGCAAGGATTTTAACACAGGGCGATACGGGAGAATTTATGACTGGGATAAAAGCCTTGCTGTGGCATTTTGGACCACTTAGAGGCGATTTAGGGAAGCCTTAGACAGACAAGAAAAGAGTGCATTACAGTAATCTAAATGAGTGGAGATCAAGGCATGGACAAGCATCTCCAATTCGCCTGTGGATACAATAGTCCTGAGTTTGGCAATGTTTCTTAGATGAAAAAAAACAGGAGCGGGTCACAGACTTGACATGAGCATCTCTCACCCCCATTCTCTGCGACCTGCTGGAGCAGGGGGGCTAGGACTAGGAGGAGGAGTTGGCCGTCCGACTGCGGTCTGGAGTGTGGAGCCTTCCTGCTGCTGCGGAGTCGGGGCGGTCTGCCTCCCCCCACCGCAGGGAAAAGGGAAACACCACCTGGGTCTGGGTGCAGTTCCCCCCTCCAGGGGCGGGGGCACCTAGACCCGGTTTGTAGAGTACGCTTGGGGAGTGTGATCGTGTGTACAACGTCTCTTTATGTCTGTCTCCACGTTGGTTGAGTGTGGAGTAAGTGCATATGAGAGCATGAGGGTGGGAATGGATGTTTGTATCTGTGTGTGCCTGTATGTCTGTGTCTATATGTCAGGTTGGGTGTCAGGCGCCACCTCTCTGGGGACATCTCAGGCCCTCCAAGGTTTGGAGGTCTATCTCCCCCCACCACCACTTCCCCTGCCAGTGGCGGACTCCCTCAGACATCGGTGCGTTGGTGGTTCTTTGTGTCTGGGGGTGGGCGTCCAGGTACACACCGGCTCACTCCTTGGTGGCCGCTTATCGGGGCCTGGAGCCTGGGGCTCGCTCGGGCCACTTCGGAGGTGGGGTGCCCCCGGCCTCTCGGCCTGGTGCTCGGTCACTCAGGCACAGCTGGCTGCCGGCGGAGCTCACGGGCGCGTCACTGCAACTCCCCCTGGCTTCTGCTCCGCGGCTGCTGAGTGAGCCCTCATCTGGGACTCTCCTCAGCTCTTTCCGGGACAGTGGTGCAGCTGCCCCTCTGGTGGTCTTCCTTGGTCTCTTGTGTTCTGGGGGCCTCTGGATGTCTGGAGTTTTGATCTCCTCCACACCTGCTTCATGCCCTGGAGGACGGGGCTGTGGCCCCCCCACACCCTCTAGCAGATTATTACATGAAGGAACCTTTTAAAAAACAAGCGCGTCCATGCTCACAGGTGTACACACGGGTGATCACACCCACAAACTACACCCTTTTTGGCTCCTACCTCAAAGCACACTGTGTTCTGTTGATCTTATGTGCTGCACAATAATGTTTAACATTTAGTATTTACTGTCATATTCCCATATATCATTGTGATGTTGTTTATTCTATTACTCTTGTTCTCTTCTGCTTGCTTTCTTTTTTCTTTCTCAGCAGGTGATCCAGGTGATCGATATATGCATTTTTTTTCTCTGCCCGTTCTGTTGGTTTTTGTCTTTTGCCCTTCTCCCCCGTCCCTCTTCTCAGCTGTTTCTCTTTCCCTCTTTCTTTCTCCCCTTCTTTCCCCCAGTCAAGTCTGTCCCGTATTCAGTAAGTGAAAATAAAATAAACAATAAAAGGTGAATCAAATGGACCATTACGGCAAGGCTGGGATGGTCAGTTTGGTAAAGTAAATCCGTTGGGCATCTTTCTTTGCCTTTAGACAACAATTCTGATGGCAAAAGAGCCAAACGGGACAGGCCAAAAAAAAAAAAAAAAAAAAAGACATGAGCATCAAAAGACAGAGATTGATCAAAGATTATCCCAAGATTCCGAGCGGTAGCTTTTATTGAGGATGAAAAAGGACCCAGACGTTGACTACTTTGGGACTTGATGCTCTCTGGGGCAAAAATCAAACACTCAGTCTTGTCTGCATTCATCTGCAAGAAATTGTTTGTCATCCAACCATTAATCTCTTTAAGACAGTCCATTAAAGGAGATGTACAATTGGATATCATCTGCATATTGATGGTAGGTAATTTTTGAAGATGATAATGATATGGCCTAAAGGAAGGATATATAATGAGAATAATAGAGGGTTTAGAACCGAACTTTGCGGAACACCCGATGACACAGCCATCATGGGGTGTATCTGGGATGATCAGGAAGAGGAGTACAGAAGTCTGGTGAGGAACTTTGTCGCATGGAGTCACACAAACCACCTGCAACTCAACACCTCAAAGACTAAGGAACTGGTTGTGGACTTCGGGAGGTCCAGAGAAGGTCCACTGCCGGTTCAGATAGAGGGGGAGGAGGTGGAGGTGGTCAACAAGTACAAGTACCTCGGGCTGTGGGTGGACAATAAACTGGACTGGTCATGCAACACAGAGCACCTGTATAAAAAAGCCCAAAGCCGACTGTACTTCCTCAGGAGGCTGAGGTCTTTTAACATCTGCAGGAAGCTCCTGAGGATGTTTTACCAGTCGGTGGTTGCTGGAGTACTTTTCTATGCTGTGGTGTGCTGGGGGAGCAGCACAGCAAAGAGGGACTCATCCAGGCTGGAGAAACTGATCAGGAAGGCTAGCTCTGTGGTCGGCATGAAGCTGGACACTCTGGTGACAGTGGCAGAGAAAAGGACATTAAAGAAACTGCTGGACATTATGAACAATGCTGGGCATCCTCTGCACACGGCCATAAACAATCAGAAGAGTCTGTTCAGTGACAGGTTGCTTCTCCCAAAGACAAGAACTAACAGACTTAAAAACTCCTTTGTCCCACACGCCATCAGACTGTTTAACTCCTCTCTGGAGGGGAGAGGGAGGGGAAACAGGAGGACAAAGGAGGGGGGAACAACTAAGCTGTAGTGCCTCTGCACCTCACTGTACAATACCTTGTGCAATACTTTTTGTAAATAGTCAACAGTGCAATAGACTCAATACTTGAAATGTGCAATTCACTTGTATTTTTATTTTTTATTCCTATTTATTCTATTTATCCCCTTTGTATATTTTATTTATATTTGTCTCTGTATTTATATGTGTGTGTGTGTGTGTGTGTGTGTGTGTGTGTGTGTGTGTGTGTGTGTGTATATATATATATATATATATATATATATATAACAATTCTGTAACTGTAACTTCGGTCGTTGCTGTGCTTTTTTTGGAAGTTGAATTTCCCAGAGGAACCCACCCAAGGGATTAATAAAGTTCTATCTTATCTTATCTTATCTTATCTTAATTTAGCTACAGCTGAGCGAAAGTTTCCCACCGAAACTAAGAATGTTCTATCTGCCAGAAATGAGGTGAGCCATTTCAGAACAGATCCAGATATCCCTACCATATGATTTAAGATAAGATAAGATAAGATAACCTTTATTAGTCCCACACGTGGGAAATTTGTTTTGTCACAGCAGGAAGTGGACAGTGCAAAAGTTATGAGGCAAAAATTAGAATACAATAAGAATAAATACAGTACACAACTGTACAGAATAGAATAAAATAAAATACTATATACAGTAGAATAAAATAAAATAAATATACAATAAGATAAAAATAGAATACAAATACAAATACTATATACAACTGAGTAAAAATACAACGATGACAGAAAGGATTATTGCACTTAGTATTATTGCATATGTATGGATGTGTGTGCTTGATCAGTTAAAGTCTTTATTATGGAGTCTGACAGCAGTGGGGAGGAAAGACCTGCGAAATCTCTCCGTCCCACACCGTGGGTGCCGCAGTCTCCCACTGAAGGAGCTGCTCAGTGCTGTCACAGTCTGCTGCATGGGGTGGGAGATGTTGTCCATCAGGGATGACAGCTTAGCCGCCGTTCTCCTGTCACTCACCACCTCCACTGGGTCCAGAGGGCATCCTAGAACAGAGCTGGCCCTTCGGATCACCCTGTTCAGTCTCTTCCTGTCCCCAGCAGAGATGCTGCCGCCCCAGCAGACCACGCCATAAAAGATAGCAGAAGCCACAACAGAGTCATAGAATTTCTTCAGGAGTGGGCCCTCCACTCCAAACGACCTGAGTCTCCGCAGCAGGTACAGCCTGCTCTGCCCTTTCCTGTAGAGGGCGTCTGAGTTATGAGTCCAGTCCAGTCTATTGTTCAGATGAACACCAAGGTACCTGTAGCTGTCCACAGCCTCAATGTCCATACCTTGGATGTTCAGTGGTTGCAGTGGAGAATGCTTGTGCCTGCGGAAGTCTACCACCAGTTCCTTGGTTTTACTGGCGTTGATCTGGAGGTAGTTCAGCTGGCACCAGTCCACAAAGTCTTGGGTCAGACCTCTGTACTCCTTGTCGTCCCCATCAGTGATGAGGCCGACTATTGCAGAGTCATCAGAGAACTTCTGCAGGAAGCACTGGGTGGAATTGTGGGAGAAGTCTGCAGTGTAGATGGTGAAGAGGAACGGAGCCAGAACCGTTCCCTGTGGGGCCCCCGTACTGCAGACGACCCTGTCCGACACACAGCGGTGGATTAAGCGGTGGATTAAGATCTGATGATCAACGGCATCGAAGGCCGAGTTAAGATCCAATAGGACAAGGACTGAGCAATCACCTCTGTCCATCAAAAGTTCATTTGTGACTTTGAGGAGAGCAGTTTCTGTGGAGTGTGACTTTTTAAATCCCGACTGAAGATTATCAAGAATGTTATGTTTCTCCAGTGCCTTCTTTACTTGGGACCAAACAACTTTTTCTAATATTTTAGAAATGAAAGGAAGTTTTGAGATGGGTCTGTAGCATGACTGAAGAGTTGGTACCAGGTTCGGCTTATTCAGCATAGGTTGAATAACACCCTGTTTAAAGCACCTGGGGACAGAGCCAGACAGCAGGCAACAGTTTATCAGTGTGACCACAGAGGGCCCAATGGTGTCAAAAACTTTGCAAAATAAAGAAGTAGGTCGGACATCAACTGGACTCATTGAGGGTTTCATTTGGGTCACTATTTCTGATAGATCTTCTAAAGAAACTGGGTGAGAGGATTAGGGATGGGTATTGATAAGATTTTCACGATTCCGATTCCATTTTCGATTCTGTTTAATGATTCAATTCTTTATCGATTCTCTTATCGATTCACATCCTCAGGACCTTCTATCACTGTGCCATTGAGAGCATCCTCACTGGATGCATCACCACCTGGTATGGCAACAGCACCGCCTACAACTGCAAAGCTCTCCAGCGAGTAGTGCGGTGCTCTGAATGGATAATTGGAGGTGAGCTTCCCTCCCTCCAAGACATCTACAGGAAGCGGTGCCTGAGGAAAGCGGGGAGGATCATCAAGGACTCCAGTCACCCCAGCCATAAACTGTTCAGACTACTTCCATCAGGAAGGAGGTTCTGCAGCATCCGGTCCCGTACCAGCAGACTGAGAGACAGCTTCTTCCACCAGGCCATCAGACTGCTGAACACGTCATAGACACCTCAGCTTCACTACTGGAACTTCAACATTATGCACTCCACACTGTATATAAATGCCACTGTTTTGCACATGTCTCAACTCTGTATATTTTATTTTATTTATTTTATATATTTTATTTATTGTTTACTCTATTTAATTTGTAAAATATGTGTACACACACACACACACACACGTAGAAAAATATTTAGTATACACATCCAGAAATGCATATACTATTATATATTGTACATATATTTATTAGTTTCAGATGTAGCCATTCTTGTATTTTGCTTGTTTACATTATTGTATTTTGCACAACTCTGTTGCTTGTGAAGCTCGCACACAAGAATTTCACTCACATGTGCTGTACCAATGTACCTGCACATGTGATGTGACAATAAAAGTGATTTGATTTGATTTGATTTAAAAAAGGAGAACACTAAGGTCGAATAGCTTAGAACTTTGTTTTATATCTTCTCTTTGAACAAGATAGAAATTTAGGAGTAACATGGCCTTACAAACCCAACAGTGAGATCTTAAGAGATCCAGCCTGCGGCTCTTCAATGGGGTGTCACAGGGTCCCCGGGGAAAAAAACTGTAAATGTAAAATAATAAAATAAATATTCTTCTGTAGCAATAACAAAGTATAACATAAATTATTCTGTAGCCATTACACAAGAATATCCAGTAATGTCCCTGCCTACAATTAAACACATTCACTTACTGAAAATCATCTGCTGTGGCAAATGGGTGCAAGCCTTTTACCACAAACTTAGTCACTGCTCGGTGACATTCGTCTATCCTGGCCTGAAAGGAGACGCTACCGGTAGACTGCAGCGAGAACTGCTAGCATCTGAGCCAGACTCTGTCTCTCTCATCATCGTCACCTAAATGCACAGTAATGGCAGGTTTTGTAATAAGGCAGATCACGCTAACATAATATGCACTGTTAGTTGATTATTTACCTGCCGCATTAACGGGAGAGGACGTGCAAACGTTACCGCTGCTGCTGGGTTGAGATTCATGAGTCCGGAGCGGAATTAAAAACACGACATTCATTCAAGGTCATCGCGTGTTTTGTGAGCAAATGCTTTTGCATATTCGTAGTGTTTCCTCCCTTAAATTAAATATCTACTTTGCAAGTATTGCAAGTTGCCCTGTTGTGATCCGTTCTCGTAAAGTATAATCAAACTTTTGAGCGTTTGAGCTGCCATGTTTCCTGCCAGGTAAATGACGCTCCTCAACGTGGTGACGTCATTCGGGGCGACTGGATTCAATAAGGGAATCGTTTGCAAAAGTGGCAAACAATTCCAAGGAACTGAAACAGTGGGAACCGGTTCTCAACAAGAACCGGTTTTCGATACCCATCCCTAGAGAGGATTCCATAATTAAAGGGTGTGGAAGATCATGGTTGAAGGGACTATCTGAGCTAAGTTTCCTCTTACGCCACTGATTTTATCTTGGAAAAATCTTAGAAACTCACTACAGTCCTTATCTGAAAAGACAGGTGTACACGGAGTGCCTCCGTGTGTGATCTGCATTTCAGTCCAGTTGTCTGGTTCGGCCTTGGCTGTGACATCCCTTAGGCAGTATCATTAGAAGACATAGCATACATTTTCACTGCTATGCAGATGACACCCAGCTCTATCTGTCCATGAAGCCAGATAACACACACCAATGAGTTAAACTGCAGGAATGTCTTAAAGACATAAAGACCTGGATGGCCTCAAACTTTCTGCTTCTTAATTCAGATCAAACTGAGGTTATTGTACTCGGCCCTGAAAATCTTAGAAATATGGTATCTAACTAGATTCTTACTCTGGATGGCATTACCTTGGCCTCAAAAATAAGAATACCGACTTCAAGTACATCACAGAAACTTGTCTCCTATAGAAATTCAAGATTCAAAGCGTTTATTGTCATGTGTGCAAAGAAAAGCATTTCTCTCTACAATGAAATTCTTCCTCTGCTGTTCACACACAGATGCGGGTTAATATGTACAAATTGATCAAATACAAATAGCATGAATAAATAAATGAGGACAAAAACATTTAAGTATTAAATAGATATATGTGCAAAAAGAACTATAAGCTTATGGCATAGCTCTGATGACACAGCCATTATTGGAAGTGTGGAGATGGGATGGGTAGAGGAGTACAGAGGACTGATTGGTCGGTTTGTGAGGTGGTGAAAGGAGAACCACCTGCAGCTGAATGTGGCTAAAACAAAGGAGCCTGTCGTGGTGTGTGGAAGGAGCGGAGTCGAACGCAGATCTCCTTTTGCAATGAGACAGTGAATTTCTTTACAGTGTGAAATCATAACAGTCCAGTGTGAAATCCTTCGGCTGTGGCTCCCCGTGGTCAATTCACCCAGCTCCCGAAAGTGCAGTATGGCGATAGCAAAACAGGCGACACTCCGTGCGTTAAATCCCTGCTCGTGATTCAGCTCCCGTGTTCTCCTCTCCACCTGCTGGTGCGAAAGACAAAAAAGAGTGAGAAGCAATCCAAAAGGGAGTATGAAAGAGCACGCGATCTAAACACTACTAACGAGCTTAGTCTAATGATCCAGCGCTGACTGAAGCCTGGTCACAGCGTTAAATACATCAGGGTCTGCCGGCGGATAATTCACGGCAGCTGGTGAGTGTTGATTAATCAGCGGTATGCAGAAACTCCGAACGGAGCTACTTCCGGGTTGGCGGACCCGCCTCCAGGGAAGTAACTGAGTTACAAGATTCTAAAAGTAATTAATTACTTGAAAAGTAACTATTGTGTTACTTTAAAAAAACGTTTAACCCTCTGGGGTCCAGGGTATAATTGGCCATTTTTAACTACTTTTGATGTTTCCTCCACATCTCACCTTTAAAAACTATTTACTTTGCCTTGTTTGGTATCATTCTTTTCAGCACAACCTCACGTGTCTGAATTTACAGTTACGTTTTCATTTTGACATACTGTATTAACACAATTGATCTAAAATCAGACAAAAAACATGAAATCAGAGTAGAAAAAGTTATATTTTTTACTGTAACAACCACAAACATGTTTATTAAATCATATTTCATAACTTTAAATGCAAATATAAATTGTCAATTTTAAAATCATATGCACAGGTTTTCAAACAACAAAATTATTTGCAGCCATTTACCTTTTACCTTGATTTTTTAAATAAACATTTCAAACTATTTACAGAACAATCAGCTGTTCTTCAATAAGATGCCACACAAATTATTTGTGCCACTCCAAAAACATAGTTTCTGTCCACTATAAAGGAGAACATCACAGCCTGATACCTGCAGGTCTGACAGCAGCAGGTGTGTCACTCCTGTTTCTACCTGGAGACAGCAGTCGCCTCATTGTTCTGACACACAACACAAAACTATCCACAACACTACACACTAACTACACACTCCAAACACGCTAAACGTCACAAATTTAGTAACGGCATTACTTGTAACCCTGTTATTCCCATCACTGCTCCCATCCCCTCCATAATACACTGGACAATCTGAAGAGCAGTTTCAGCAACAGGCTCCTTCAACTAGGCTGTCTGAGGGAACATTACAGGTGGTCATTCCTTCTGCTGCTGCATCTATCTATCTATCTATCTATCTATCTATCTATCTATCTATCTATCTATCTATCTATCTATCTATCTATCTATCTATCTATCTATCTATCTATCTATCTATCTATCTATCTATCTATCTGTCTGTCTATAGAGAGAGAGACATGTATGTATACACATGTATTTATCTTAATATTTATTTATCAATATCTCTGTTTCTACACTTCATTTCATATGAGTACTAGATGTTTGTTTGTGTATTGCTGCTATGACAGCTCAATTTCCCTCTGGGATAAATAAAGTCTCTCAGACTCTGATTCTGATTAACACTGTGAGGAACTTTGGAGTCATTTTTGACCAGGATATGTCCTTCAATGCACATATTAAACAAATATGTGGGACTGCTTTCTTCCATTTGTGCAACACAGCGTTCCCTCGCTATAACGCAGTTCACCTTTCGCGGCCTTGCTGTTTCACAAATTTTTTTGTATTTTGCATTTTTTTAATTTATGTTTTTTATTTTTTTACAGAGCATTGTGTTCTGCGTCCTGTTTGGCTGTAGACCACTGTTGGAGTCAAATTGTTAAATGTTCTCATTGTGTTACATAAATTTGTAAGTCTTAGTTCAAGCAGCAGGATCTCTGAGCACCTCTCCAGCCTGTTTGTTGGTGGGGAAGGCTGAAGTGTGTTATTACAGGGACATCTATGTGAGGGTTCTGTTTTCTTGCTTAGTAAACTTCCTGCCTTTATGACCAGGACATGTCCTTCAACGCACATATTAAACAAATATGTAAGACTGCTTTCTTCCATTTGCGCAACATCTCTAAAATTAGAAATATCCTGTCTCAGAGTGACGCTGAAAAACTAGTTCATGCATTTATTACTTCCAGGCTGGACTACTGTAATTAATTATTATCAGGAAGTCCAAAAAACTCATTGAAAAGCCTTCAGCTGATCCAAAATGCTGCAGCAAGAGTCCTGACAGGGACTAGAAAGAGAGAGCATATTTCTTCTGTTTTGGCTTCCCTTCATTGGCTTCCTGTTAAATCCAGAATTCAAAATCCTGCTCCTCACATACAAGATCTTAAATAATCAGGCCCCATCTTATCTTAATGAGCTTGTAGTACCATATCACCCTATTAGAGCACTTCGCTCTCGCTCTGCAGGCCTACTTGTTGTTCCTAGAGTATTTAAAAGTAGAATGGGAGGCAGAGCCTTCAGTTTTCAGGCCCCTCTTCTGTGGAACCAGCTTCCAGTTTGGATTCAGGAGACAGACACTATCTCTACTTTCAAGATTAGGCTTCAAACTTTCCTCTTTGCTAAAGCATATAGTTAGGGCTGGACCAGGTGACCCTGAATCCTCCCTTAGTTATGCTGCAATAGACGTAGGCTGCCGGGGGATTCCCATGATGTACTGGGTGTTTCTTCTCAGGTGCTTATATACCTGACATTTTGTCCTGCTTTCGTCCACTCACCCCAAACCAATTTCCCATATGGCCCCGCCCCTCCCTGAGCCTGGTTCTGCTTGAAGTTTCTTCCTGTTAAAAGGGAGTTTTTCCTTCCCACTGTTGCCAAAGTGGTTGTTCATAGGGGGTCATATGATTGTTGGGTTTTCTCTGTTTTCTCTTTGTTACCGCAGGGTCTTTCCAATTCAAAGTACCATACGGCAACTGTCTTTGTAATTTTGTGCCAAAATATGAGTACCACAGCCTTCTGCAGCTCTCGACTCTTCTTTTTTCTTTTATTTGTATAAATTTTATTAGCACGCTTTTCTGCTTGAGGTGACCTTTAGGTGATAGTCGACCGCAGCAGGAGCATGATGTTGGAGTGTGTACTTCATTCTGCACAGCTGCTTCAGGTCCTCAGAGGATCTGCAAGCTGCCTTTAAAATGGGCAAATGAAGGCCAGAGAATTGTGCAGAGATGCATGAACCTCACAGATGTTCTTCATAAATGTTCTTGAGTCATTGGACCATAGCCAAAGGGTTGGTGTTGTTTCAGGTGTGCAGGTGTGCAGGATTTAGACTCTGATAATATTGTGACTGCAGTGAGCTCATTGCATCTGTTTTGGCTTTCTACTGCACTTCATGAACACCTGCTCCTCTCAGCTCCCCTCATCCCCCCTCCCCTCTCAGAATGGAGGGTGAGAGGATAGTGTCTGCTGTCTCACCTCTGAATGCAGTTTGGACCTCGCACAGTTAACACTGGTTCCATCTCATAGCAACTGGGACTCAAACCAGAGTCAACATCAACACTAATGAGTTCTGTTAAACCTGACCTAAGAAGTCACTGACTCTGGTGCAAAATAATCCCTGTGGGTCTGTGCATGTGTGCTCTGAGCAAACTTGTTTAAATGAGTGCAGAGAGCTGAGTTCTTCATTTAGTGAAATCAGATTTAAAGAACATCAACAGAACTGAAGACGACGCTGATCTGAGATCAGACCGAAGCTGCTGCTGAATATCAGAAAACTGCAGAGACAGAAAAAAAGATGCAGGAAGTAAAACTCCTCAATAATTCAGAACGAGGAGCGTGAGATGAGGAAGAGAAGTTTCATTAAAATCATACTTGAATGGAAATGAATAAACAGAGAACATCTCTGCTTTGTTAATAACAACACCTGTAGGCCCCGCCCCCAACCACAGGACAGGAGGATCTGCTGCCGGCATCCTGGTTAGAGCTGAGAAATTTTTAATGTTGTGGCTGATAGATGTGTGTGTTCTAGCATCAGTGTGGGTGGTGTTTAACACGAGCCGGACTCTACTGTGTGAAATGCGTTCACATTATCTCTGCTGGATAAACCTTCAGTCTGCCTGAACCCACAATAAAACCAGCACAGCTCTTTGTTCCAGCGTGTTTACGCCTCAGGAGGAGATCCAGGACCGATGAAGGATCAGAGGAGGAGGAGGAACACAGGAGGTAACGGCAACAAAAGGAGGATGAGACGAACAACAACAACACAAACAGTAGCAGCAGCACAAAGAACCACGTAATTCTCCCATTCAGCCAATGTGTGTGATCAGGGTGTAATCCAGGGTGATGACACAGCGGGGAGACATGCCACACACACACACACTGAGATGGCAGTCCACTTCTGTCAGGTCACATAACCTACAAAGACAAATTGATAGGCACTAACATCTGGAGGTACCACAAGGCAGTTAGTCCAGATGGGTTAACCAGGAGGGCCCTAAAAGGGTGTGCAGACCAGCTGGCTGGGGTCTTCACTGAGACCTTCAACACTTCACTGTCTCAGTCCTGTGTCCTGCTGTGCCTAAAGTCAGCCACAGCTGTCTCACTGCCAAAGCAGACCAACATTAACAGCCTCAGCGACTACCGACCAGTTGCTCTAACGCCTGTTATAATGAAGTGCTTTGAGAAACTGGTCCGACATCACATCATGTCCTGCATGCCACCCACACTCAACCTGCTCCAGTTTGCACACAGAGCTAACAGATCTACTGAAGATGCCATTGTTACAACGCTCCACACCACCATCTCTCACCTGGAACAACAGCGGTGTGACACCAGGCTGCTCTTTGTTGACTTTGGCTCTGGTTTTAATATCATACTCCCGGCAAGACTAACAGTAAAACTGCTGGATATCGGACTTCCTTCTACCACCTCCTGCTAGATCAGAGACTTCCTCTCAGACCGTGTACAGAGTTAGAGTGGGGCCTCATCTTCCCTCAGCCCTCAGCCTTAACATCGGCTCTCCACAAGACTGTGTACTGAGTCCCCTACTGTAAACTCTGTACACACATGACTGTGTTAGTTCCCACCCAGACAACGCAGTCATCAAGTTTGCAGATGATACCACCGTGGTGGGGCTCATCTCTGGGGAGACGGCGTACAGAGCTGAGGTTCAGAGGCTGTCAGATTGGTGTGCCGACAACAACCTGGACCTCAAAACCACCAAGACAACAGAGCTGGTAGTCGACTTCAGAAGGAGGAAGTCTGAGCTGCAGCCTGTCAGCATCAATGGGGAGTGCGTGGAAAGGGTGTCCAGTTTCAAGTTCCTGGGTGTGCACATAGACACAGACCTCCAATGGTGCTCAAACACCTCGGCTGTTGTAAAGAAGACCCAACAGTGTCTCCACTTTCTGACAATCCTCAGAAAAATCTTTGGTCTCTTTTTTCTGATGGTCTCTTTGCTGTGATGGTCTCTTTGGGACACTGTGTTTCGTCTGTTTACTCTTTTTTGTTCCTGGTCCAGCCTGTCGGGGGCGCAGCTCCTGCTCCACAGTTGTTCTTAATGGTTAATGGTCTTCAGCTGCAGGTTGTCTGAATGCTAACCCAATGACTCTAAATAATTTCTCTTTGTTAACTGAAGCAAGAGAGCTCAGACGTCAAAGGTCACAGACTGCTGTCAGAAAACAGGAAGCACCCTCTGGCTCAGCTTGAAGGTTGTGTGAAGATCGTGCAAGGGTTTCCTTGGTGCAACTGTCACACTGACAGACTTCAGATCTTTTCCTCTGCAGATCCTTCTCACTTGTTTCTGCTGCCTCACACATTAATCAGTCTGCAGGTCATGTGACTGCAATTATGGGCTGTTAGAGGGAAACCAGATTTCATCCATTTGAATCTGGGACCTTCAAGCAGGTGAACCAACATGACATTCTGACATGTTCTCCATGTTCTTTCCCTGAGTCTTTGATGTTGGCTCATAAATGTGTAAAAAAAACTCCCTTTCTCCCAAAGAGGATAATAAACCGTTTATTCAGCCAGTGCAAGAATTATCAGAGATATTTATCAGAATTACTTCTTTAATCTCAGTTTTGGTGGAATCCCCAATGTTGGATCTGCTGCTTCATTACAAACTGCTTCCTATGAGTGAAGAGTTAATCGGTACATCCACTGTTTGAGCTCCACGGAGAGCTGGCATCATATTTATTCTGCTGTGTAGTGTCATGTTATGGTCTGTGATCACCGCCATGTTTTCACCTGCCACTCAGAGCGCTCAGCCTCGTCTCTGCACGCGTTCCAAAGTGAAGGAACGAGTGAAGCTCCTGTTTGAAGTCGTCTCCACAGGAAGCGCAGCAAGAGTCAGAGACGAGCGTCAGACGGAGCAGGACCATCAGTATGTGCATATTAGATTCCAGTTAAAATTTGATTACACGTGTCGTTTTTGAACATTTCTCACATGAAACTGAACTTCTTCACTTCACTCTGGTACTGCCCCACATTTCCTGCTCAGCAGAAACACGACAGCCGTCAATCACAGCCAAAAACACGGCACAGTTTAAGACAGAACAGCTCCACAGTTAATGTACACTCACATACAGTGGGGCAAAAAAGTATTTAGTCAGCCACCGATTGTGCAAGTTCCCCCACCTAAAATGATGACAGAGGTCAGTAATTTGCACCAGAGGTACACTTCAACTGTGAGAGACAGAATGTGAAAAAAAAATCCATGAATCCACATGGTAGGATTTGTAAAGAATTTATTGGTAAATCAGGGTGGAAAATAAGTATTTGGTCAATAACAAAAATACAACTCAATACTTTGTAACATAACCTTTGTTGGCAATAACAGAGGTCAAACGTTTACTATAGGTCTTTACCAGGTTTGCACACACAGTAGCTGGTATTTTGGCCCATTCCTCCATGCAGATCTTCTCGAGAGCAGTGATGTTTTGGGGCTGTCGCCGAGCAACACGGACTTTCAACTCCCGCCACAGATTTTCTATGGGGTTGAGGTCTGGAGACTGGCTAGGCCACTCCAGTACTTTCAAATGCTTCTTACGGAGCCACTCCTTTGTTGCCCGGGCGGTGTGTTTTGGATCATTGTCATGTTGGAAGACCCAGCCTCATTTCATCTTCAAAGTTCTCACTGATGGAAGGAGGTTTTGGCTCCAAATCTCACGATACATGGCCCCATTCATTCTGTCCTTAACACGGATCAGTCGTCCTGTCCCCTTGGCAGAAAAACAGCCCCATAGCATGATGTTTCCACCCCCATGCTTCACAGTAGGTATGGTGTTCTTGGGATGCAACTCAGTATTCTTCTTCCTCCAAACACGACGAGTTGAGTTTATACCAAAAAGTTCTACTTTGGTTTCATCTGACCACATGACATTCTCCCAATCCTCTGCTGTATCATCCATGTGCTCTCTGGCAAACTTCAGACGGGCCTGGACATGCACTGGCTTCAGCAGCGGAACACGTCTGGCACTGCGGGATTTGATTCCCTGCCGTTGTAGTGTGTTACTGATGGTGACCTTTGTTACTTTGGTCCCAGCTCTCTGCAGGTCATTCACCAGGTCCCCCCGTGTGGTTCTGGGATCTTTGCTCACCGTTCTCATGATCATTTTGACCCCACGGGATGAGATCTTGCGTGGAGCCCCAGATCGAGGGAGATTATCAGTGGTCTTGTATGTCTTCCATTTTCTGATGATTGCTCCCACAGTTGATTTTTTCACACCAAGCTGCTTGCCTATTGTAGATTCCCTCTTCCCAGTCTGGTGCAGGTCTACAATACTTTTCCTGGTATCCTTCGAAAGCTCTTTGGTCTTGGCCATGGCGGAGTTTGGAGTCTGACTGTTTGAGGCTGTGGACAGGTGTCTTTCATACAGATGATGAGTTCAAACAGGTGCCATTCATACAGGTAACGAGTGGGGGACAGAAAAGCTTCTTACAGAAGACGTTACAGGTCTGTGAGAGCCAGCGATTTTCCTTGTTTGAGGTGACCAAATACTTATTTTCCACCCTGATTTACCAATAAATTCTTTACAAATCCTACCATGTGGATTCATGGATTTTTTTTTCACATTCTGTCTCTCACAGTTGAAGTGTACCTCTGGTGCAAATTACTGACCTCTGTCATCATTTTAGGTGGGGGAACTTGCACAATCGGTGGCTGACTAAATACTTTTTTGCCCCACTGTATACTCATCAGACATATACCGTATTTTCACGACCATAAGAAGCACTGTACTAAAAGGCACAGTCTCAGTTATGTGTGCCATTACTGTATTTAACACACACATAAGGCGCACTGGATCATAGGGCGCATACAAGTACCGTATGCGTATTTAAAAATAAAGCGGGAGCAAACCTGAGTTCGGTACTCACATTTTTATTACCAGTAATCGTCATCATCAACAACACACAAGCATACAAGTGTGCATATTTAAAAATAAAGCAGGAGCAAAACAAAGTTTGGTACTCACATTTTTATCATCAATCAAACCCATCGAAGTCCTCATCCTCTGTGTCTGAATTGACCAGCTGCGCTAAATCTCCATCAAACATGCCAAGTTCACTTTCTTCACTGTCAGAGTCACTTTCCGTGCCGTGCGGCTCCTCGGAAATGATGCCAGCTTTTGCGAAAGCTCGAACAACAGTGCCAGCAGACATGTTAGCCCAAGCATCTACAATCCATTGGCAAATTGTGGCGTAACTCGCCCGGCGCTGCCTTCCACTCTTGGTGAAACTGTGGTCTCCATCGGTCATCCATCGCTCCCAGGCCGCTCGCAGCCTTACTTTGAACGGGTGGTTCACACCGATGTCCAGCGGTTGGAGTTCCTTTGTCAGGCCTCCCGGAATGACAGCAAGCTCACAGTTCATTTGTTTCACTAGTTTTTTCACATCGGCTGTGAGATGGGCATGCATAGAGTCACAGATTAAGAGCGATAGTGATGCGTGGAAAAAACCACCTGGTCTCCTTACATACGCCTCCCTCAGCCACTCTTTCATCATTTCCTCATCCATCCAGCCCTTTTCATTTGCCTTAATGATGATTCCTGCTGGAAACTTCTCTTTAGGCAAAGTCTTTCGCTTAAAAATCACCATAGGCGGCAGTTTCTGTCCATTAGCATGGCAGCCAAGCACAACAGTAAAAGAAGACTTTTCATACCCCGTTGTGCGTATCGCTACCGTGCTGGTCCCCTTCTTCTCCACAGTGTGACTCACCGGGATGTCAAAAGTGAGCGGGACCTCGTCCATGTTTGTGATGTGGCTGGGCTGGATGTTTTTGTCGCCGATGTGTTTGCTGCAGTAGGAGCGGAAGATGGCCAGCTTTTCCTTATAATCCGCTGGAAGTTGCTGCGCTACCGTAGTCCTGGTCCGGATGGAAAAATGGCACCGTTTCATAAAAAGTGAAAGTGAAACTGCTTTTAGCCGAATGGTGACCGTCGAAACGCTTCTCCCGCTCGTTCTTTGCTCGATGATCCACCGCTCGAGTCTTTCCTCCAACTCGGCCACACTTCACCCTTTAGCGTTCTCATTGTGTTCTCTACTACGTCCTCATTACAACACACAGGGCGCACTGCGCTATAGGGCGCGCCGTACTTTTTGAAGAAAATCTAAGACTTTTAAGTGCGCCTTATGGTCGTGAAAATACGGTATGTCTATATACACTCATATTTACATAATGTCAAATCTATAAACATCCACATCTAAATATACCACACTGAGTATGTGGTTGTGGCCATCCGATTATTCTGCTCCTGACTCTTGTTTTGAGCTCCTCGCAGACACGAGATTGGGGTCAGACGTACAGGAGAAGATCTGGAGGGGAGCTGACAGGATGCCATGTCGTTTCCCAGAAGAAGATTTTTGTTGTGGTATAAAACTGTGTTGCCTGCTTACAGGGTGATCCTCTTTGTTAAGCAGAGTTCAGGCAGCAGGGGTTTTTTGGTTTACATCGAGGTCCAGCGCGCTATAACTTGTAATTTCAACTACTGAAACGGATTAAACCTGTAAAAGATAGTCGTTCTCCTGTACGTCCTTAAAGAAAAAAACAAACAAACACAAACATACCCCAGGTACTGACAATCAGGTGCCTGATTGGTGCTGGATTAGCAGCACCTGTGAGAATGGACCCTGCTACAGCAGGCATTTGGTATCTACTCCAAGCATGCCATTCTGATGGTCCTTGCCACAGGGGAACTTTGACCAGATATTCCTCAAACCAAGTTCAGCATTATTTTGTTTTTATTTATACATTTTTCATGGACGCCATCCACTTCAGTTTGCCTACCAGCCTGGCATTGGAGCGGATGATGCCGTCATTCACCTCCTACATCGTTCCCTCGCTCACCTGGAGACCGCTGGAAGCAGTGTGAGAATCATGTTCTTTGATTTCTCCAGTGCCTTCAACACCATTCTTCCCACGGTCCTGAAGGACAAGCTGGAGAACTCTGGAGTGGACCATCACCTCACTACCTGGATTTTGGACTACCTCACCGACCGACCACAGTATGTGACAGGGGATTTCTAAGAATCGCCCCACAGTTCTTCAGCTGAGACACCTGAGTTAGAAAACACAAACACTGCAGAAGTTTTTCACTCGCGAGGGCAGTCATGGAACGCAAGACGTGCGCCCCATCACTGTCTGCGTTCTTTATGTGTGTGTGTGTGCAAAGATAACAACGTCACTCAGAGCAACGGTTTTTCCCTTTTCTACATCTGTATGTTCACAAAAAGAGCTGAGGTTTCTCTTCTCTACATCTGAATGTTCTCTGTAGACAGGAAGCAGTTAGTAGCTGAATAAGTCCATCATCACTAAAGTTATTAGGTGAAAAGTCACGTAGACATGTAGATTGCTTATTGATCAATAAAAAGAGCACATCTCATGAAGCTGATCACATTATATACAATTTTTCCTCTGACAGTATGTGAGAACTCAGGGCTGTGTGTCGGACAGGGCTGTCTGCAGTACGGGGGCCGCACAGGGAACGGTTCTGGCTCCGTTCCCCTTCACCATCTACACTGCCGACATCTCCCACAACTCCACCCAGTGCTTCCTGCAGAAGTTCTCTGATGACTCTGCAATAGTCGGCCTCATCACTGATGGGGACGACAAGGAGTAAAGAGGACTGACTCAAGACTTTGTGGACTGGTGCCAGCTGAACTACCTCCACATCAACACCAGTAAAACCAAGGAGCTGGTGGTAGACTTCCGCAGGCACAAGCATTCTCCACTGCAACCACTGAACATCCAAGGTATGGACATTGAGGCTGTGAACAGCTACAGGTACCTTGGTGTTCACCATGGTTCATCTGAACAACAAACTGGACTGGACTCATAACTCAGACGCCCTCTACAGGAAAGGGCAGAGCAGGCTGTACCTGCTGTGGAGACTCAGGTCGTTTGGAGTGGAGGGCCCACTCCTGAAAACCTTCTATGACTCTGTGGTGGCCTCAGCCATCTTTTACGGTGTGGTCTGCTGGGGACAGGAAGAGACTGAACAGGCTGATCCGCAGGGCCAGCTCTGTTCTGCCCTCTGGACCCAGTGGAGGTGGTGAGTGACAGGAGAACGGTGGCTAAGCTGTCATCCCTGTTGGACAACATCTCCCACCCCATGCAGCAGACTGTGACAGCACTGAGCAGCTCCTTCAGTGGCTGCAGCACCCACGGTGTAGGACGGAGAGATTTCGCAGGTCTTTCCTCCCCACTGCTGTCAGACTCTGCAACAAAGACTTTTGCAGCTGATCAAACACACAAACCCACACATGTGCAATAAGACTGCTATATGTGCAATTCTTGTGCAATTCTTCTTCTGACGAAGTTGTATTTTGGTATTTTCCTACTCAGTTGTATATGGTATTTGTATTTGTATTTGTATTTTATTCTATTGTATATATTATTCTATTCTGTTATTCTATTGTATATAGTATTTTATTTTAGTCTATTGTATTTTATTGCATTCCAGTGTTTTCTAATTTCTGCTACATAACTTTGCACTTTTGCTGTAACAAAACAAATTTCCCACCTGTGGGAGTAATAAAGGTCATCTTAGCTTATCTTATTGATGTTTCCCTGGATAAGGTGGAGGAGGTGGCAAGAGGGAAGTCTGGGTTTTCCTGCAACTTGACTTCAGGTAAGCAGATGATGAGTTATTGTTTTGTTATTTTATATTTTCACTGTTACTGAAGTGGCTGTTGTGAATGTTTGAACAGCATGCATCATTCATAATGCACAGCACATTTTTCCGTCAGTTTATTAGTATTTCAAATATCAGTGTGTCACATTTGCCGAATATCTGGTGTCCTACTTGTTTTCATGAAATGTCCTAAGTGTTTTCCTTCGTTGTCTGTCTGGAGGATATTGTGTAATGTTGATAATTCACGATGTGAGGTGCCGCCAGTGTTGCCAATTTAGTGACTTTGTCGAGTTTTCAGACCCCCTTAGCGACTTTTTTTCTAAAAAGCGACAAATCTGGCGACTTTTTCTGGTGTTATTGGAGACTTACTTATGACGACTTTTTGATGTGAAAGCACGTATTGCTCTTCTCAACAAGCAGCGGGTGCTGCCGTGGGCACCTCGCCCGTGCCAAAGCGCTCACCGGCGGAGGATAGTCCTCCCCCCGTTGCTATCAGGGCAGAAGATGTTCACACCTATGCGTCCAAACTGCAAATGAATTGCACATGAGCGAAGCCACTGCTCCCGCACTGACTGTAACGCAGTCAGTTCTTCTTTTACTGTTATGTAGTGATGGGATTTCCGGCTCTTTTTAGAGAACCGGCTCTTTCAGCTCGGCTCACTAAAGAGAGACGGCTCTCCAGGTTGTTTTGTTGCTTTAATTAATTTATTATTAACAATAAAATAAAATTATGCACAAAAGGAATTAATAATGTAAAAAAAGGTGGTTTTATTTATATATGTTTATATATAAATATATGTGGTGGCCCCTCGAGACAAAGCACGTACAAACTCCAAAACACATTTCTAGCGTTAACTGAACTTCCAAAACAGAGCTACCTAGATCACTTAAATTACACAATTGAAAGCATGAAAGCATGTGTGTATTGTTTGTGTATTTATACACAAGCACTCATATATATTCAAATAATTTTTAAAAAAAAGTTAATTTACCTGTTACTACCACACACCAAATCCGGTCGTTGGTACTTGTCGGCTTGTGTAGCCACTAGGTAACAAAAGCTCAACACTGCGCCCTAGCATCCTGGAGCACTTCTGTTGTCTTTTGTACGTGCTTCTGAGTTTTTACGTGTTTTGGAGTTTGTACGTGTTTTGTCTGTAGGGGCCACCGTAAATATACTTTTATTTATTCACGCCACATAAAATGTAATAAATAAATCATATAATACAAAAACCCTCTCCGTGAATTGCTACCTTATCGTGGTGGAGCGGTTTGTGTGTCCCAGGGATCCCAGGGGCTATGTTGTCTGGGGGCTTTAGCCCCCTGGTAGGGTCTCCCATGGCAAATTGGTCCTGGGTGAGGGACCAGACAAAGAGCGATTCAGAAGACCCTTATGAAGAGAACATTGAGGGAACAGTTTACCCTGCCCTGGATAGTGTTACCGGGGCCCCGCCCTGGAGCCAGGCGGGCGAGCGTCTGGTGGTCAGGCCTTAGTCCATGGGGCCCGGCCGGGCACAGCCCGAAGAGGAGACATGGGCCCATCCTCCTGCAGGCCCACCACCCGCATGAGGCGCCATAGGGGTCGGGTGCATTGTGTGCCGGGTGGCGGCCAGGAGCGGAGGCCCTGGCAGACTGATCCCCGGCTGCCAAGACTGGCAATAGGGACATGGAATGTCACCTTTCTGGTGGGGAAGGAGCCTGAGTTAGTGCGTGAGGTTGAGAGGTACCGGCTAGATATTGTCGGGCTCACCTCTACGCATGGCTTGGGCTCTGGAACCAGTCTCCTGGAGAGGGGCTGGACTCTGTCTCAGTCTGTCTCAATTATGCAAATTAGGCAAAGACGTCATTTTGCGACTTCTAGCGACTTTTAGGACAGCCGATAGTGATTTTCCTTACAGAGGTGTTGGCAACACTGGGTGCCACACAGTTAAGGGGTGTGGATCGTTTAAAATGCCTTTGTTTACAACGGTTCTCAGATTTAGCTTGAAATCAGAGTATTTCTTAGTTTTACACGTGTTGGTTAGCATAATGTTGTCCTTGTTTAGAGGACGCACCTGCACGGCATCCGCAATCACGCCCACGGCGCGCGAGCCGCGCCTGCCGGTTGAGGCAGCGTGGGTAGCCGCTCCAGCCGGGAGCGGCGGAGAAGCCGCGGGATAAGTGCCCATGCTAGGGGAGTCCACGCCACCCAAGCCCGAGGTCTGCGGGCTGAGCAGAGCGGCCTCACCTCCACCAGAGGCCGGCGCGTGGTGTGGTCCAGCGTGCTGGATGCCTGCCCAGCCCCCCGTGAGCCCAAGCTCAATGCCACGCCGGCTGCGCCGCTGCTTGCCTCATGGGCGGCCCCCGGTCCAGCTCCGGGGCTTCCTTTGGATACGTGGGCGACCCCCGGACCCACTTCATCACCGGCGCCGCTGGATGCGTGGGCCGCCACCAGAACAGAAACCTCCCTGTCGCTTGGCCAGGGCCTGGGGGCGCCGGCGGTCCGGGCTAATCCCCTCTCCTGCTCGCGGTGGGGGGAGTAGGTTCGGCCGGATGGCTCCCTGGCCTCAGTCGGGCGATGGGGGTATGTGGCGGGGTGTGGCCTGCGGTGCCGTGCGGGGAAGGCGGACACACCGCAGACTTAAATATTGTACCTGTCCTCCCTGGCCTCACTTGGCCTCCCTGCTGCTGCGGAGCCTGGGACGGTCTGCTTGCCTCCACCCCGGGGGGAAGGGTAACATCTCTTGGGTCTGGGTTCTGTTTCCCCCTCTGGGGGCGAGGGTACCTGGACCCGGGGTATAGAGTATGTTTGGGGAGTGTGATTGTGTGTACATGTCCATTTATGTCAATCCTTACGTTGGGTGAGTGCTGAGTGTTTGTATATGTGTGCATGAGGGTGGGAATGCATGTTGTGCAATGCAATGCTGTGTGTGCCTGTTTGTCTGTGTCTATATGTCAGGTCGGGTCTTAGACTCCACCTCTCTGGGAACTCCCAGGCCCTCCAAGGCCTATCTCCCCTCACCACACTCCCTGCCGGTGACTGATGCCCTCAGGGGTCGATGCATTGGTGGTTCTTGGTGTTCGGGGCTGGGCACTCAGGTATGTACCGGCTCACTCCCGGTGGCTACCTGGCGGGGCCTGGCGCCTGTTGCTCGGTCAGGCCTCCTCCGGGGTGCGGGGGGCCCTCGGGCCTCCGGCCTCTGGGCCTGCGGCTCGGTTCACTCCGGCACAGCTGGCTGCCGGCAGAGCCGGCGGGCATGCCGGTGCAGCCCCCTCTAGCTTCTGCTCGGTGGCTACTGGGTGACGCCTTGTCTGGGGATCCTCAGCTCTTCCCATGAGGGGGGCACGATGCCCCTCCGGTGGTCCTCCTTGGGCTCTCGCACAGGCCTCTGGATGTCTGGGGCCTGGATCTCCTCCATGCCTGCTTCATGCCCTGGGGGACGGGGCTATGGCTCTCTACATCCTCTTGCAGACCATTACATGTGGAAACCATTTGAATACAAGCGCGCTGATCCACACAGGTATGCACACGGATGTTCACTGCTCGTAGACTTAAATTACACCTTTCTTGGCTGCTACTTCAAAGCACATTGTGCGCTGTCTGTCCTGCGTGCTGCACAACAACATTAAATATTTAGTATTTACTGTTGTTTACACTTAGCTAGATTAATGCGATGGTGTTGTGTTTAGTATGTTGCTTTGGGTTTTTTTTTTTGCTTGTTTTCTATTCTTTTTCTCTCAACAGGTGATCCAGGAGATTTTTTTCTCCCCCCCTTTCTCACTGTCCCTCTCCCCTTCTGTTTTTCTTTTCCTTCCTCTTTCTCTCTCCCTTTCCTATCCCTCACTCATGTCTGTCCCGTCTGTAACATCTGAAAATAAAATAAAATAAATAATAAAAACAAAGGTCGATCAAATGGACCAATACGGCAATGCCACGATGATCCATTTGGCAAAGTAAATCCATTGGGTATCCTTGTTGGTCTTCAGACAACAATTCTGATGGCTAAAGAACCAAATGGGACAGGAAAAAAAAAAAAAAAAGAACACAAATCCAGCAAGAGTGGTTTTTGGTTTAGTCAGATATTATATTCTGCTTCTTCCACTTGAGAGGAAAAAAATATAATGTGTAACACTGTATGTCCATTAGTGACAAAACTATTGTTTTCATCAATATTACATATTTAATAAGCTTTTTAATGTGATGATACATGAAACAAATATGAATCAAAGTAGGGGCAGCTATCCTATAACATTCACACATTACTATAAGAGTGCAGTGGATTTTCTCAGCTTAATATTTATAAAAATATGTATCTAATGGAGGGCAATGAGTATACAGTACATTCATCTGTTCAATACTTTGGTCCAGACCAAAACATTTCAAAAACTAGCTTCACTGTAAATGGATTTGTGTAGCTCGTAGGAGAGGGACATCAAATTCATTTCTCATATCGTGGGCCACATACGGCGCACTTTGATCCTAAGTGGGCCAGACCAATGAAACTTCCTTTTCTATCAGACATTTAACTACACATTTAATCCCCGAGAAGTCTTAATACCAGGAAAAGAAGTGCAATTTCAACGTGATAGTCTTGCATGATAAATGTGTAAAATTACAGAAAAGGTTGTGGTAGCTCATTCCCTTGACAAATCTTTCAGCAGATATTTCTGTAGTAGACGGATAGAAACTGGAACTTTTCTGTTAATTAATTTTTATATACTGCTTTACTTAATAATAATAATTATTATTATTATTAATGGAAAAGCTGTAAAATGGTTAAAAGTTTAAAATCTATGCACTCTAAATTTTCCGCAGCTTTCCGTGGGCTGGACTGAAGTCTTTGTTGGGCCAATTCTTGCAGACTGGTTTGGAAAAAATGAAACCATTGTGGAAGTGCCTTAAACCTGCATTCTGCCTGAAGGCCAAGAGATGGCAATAGCTGTGGTTGAAATAACTCTTCTGGTCCTATAGAGGTCTATCAGAAAAAAGCGTTCTGCCTTGAGCTCTGTAAACACACCTGATGAGTTTATGCACTCAGTCACTCCTTCAGGATGATATGGAATAAAAAATGAACCAAAAAGATGATTATTCATGGTATGTGCAAAGACTAATAGCCTACTAATGACAAGTTGTTAGAGGACGAGCAAGCAGTTTCATATTCAGACCCCCCCCCCCCCCCCCCCCCCCCCACGTGGCAAAAAAGAAAAGAAAAAAATATATATATATCGTAGCTGTCCTATGGTTGGGGTTGGTAATGGTGAGCTGGCAGCAGGAGAGCTGCAGCTCTGTGTGTATTGTGAACAGCAACCGTGTATGTGCTAATAAAGAATGCTGCAAAGCATGTTAATGTCACCGGTTCTGCTGTGGTCATTTACAGATATATAATATAACACCATGGAAAACACACATGAAATTAGTCTCTGAGGAAGAAGGTTTATTCTGAGACGGGTGTAATGTAGTGATGAAGCACTCTGGAGCCATTCAGGAAGCTGACAGCAGAAATAGTCAGTATGGAGGAGTTAGACTGAGTCCTGCTGTAAATCTGACCTTTGACCTTCAGATTTTTTCCTCTTCATCATCACTTCTGCGGTTTCATGTTGGTCTTCTCTTCCCTCCCGTTTCCTCGCTTCAGCGTCTCTCCACCTCTCACCTTGTTGCTGGGAAAGCAGAACTTGTTACAGTGCGTTGGGTAACGGCGGTCTGACTCAGACTGCGGTGGCTTTCAGATCGCACCGTCAGCACATTTCATCACACTCAGACCGTTGGCAGGTAACTCAAACTGTCAACGATGTGGCAACTTGAGGCGACCTGCCGCTCCCACACTTCCTCTGTGACCACCGCTCAAGAGGAACTGCTTTTACCTTCAGTGACCTGATGGCCCAACGCCCTGCTGACAAAGCTTAACTCTTTCCACGTGAGTCACCTCCAACTGTCATCGGTGATCACAAGGAGGAGGCGATTCCTCCTGATTCACACCTGTAGTCCTGTTTCTTTACCCCATGTTCAACTGTCAGCCTCTGACCTGTGGAGCAGTCAGCAATCTTTCTACCACAGGAATCTGAGGAGGCACCAACGTTCTCAGAGATGGCCCCCGACTGAACCACCAGAATAATAAAAACAATGTCCATCTTGTTGTGCCTGAAGCTTCTGTTTGCCTCTGAAAAGGTTCAATTTCTGAATTTGTCTCTCCTGGTTTAGTCTGTAAACTTGTTGGCTCTATGTTCACTCGCAGTGATTCCAGGAATTAGTCTGATCCGCAGCCCTGTGGCAGCTTCTTCGCTGTCAGTTTCATGTAGTTCACCTGGTTTCTATCACAGGTTCAGGCCAGACTGCCAGTCTGTTCAGACTCTGTTCCAGCGGTTAGACTGGCCCATTTTACCTTCAGGGATCAAACCAGAACAGTCTCAACAGTCATCACTGATTATTAATTATTATCGCTGATTATTATTTCTTATTACTAATAATTCAGTTCAATATTATTATGATTATTACTGCCTGTTACCTGATACTGATACTGTTTCTTAATGAGGAAAAGTTATGTTTGAAATGATGGAAATGAAAATTTAAAAAGTTAAAATTGTTGAATTCACATATTAATATTCTTTCATTTTTGTGCTACATTTAAAACATTTTCTGACATTTGATAAAGTTTCTATTCGACCTAGACTCCAAATGTTTTTAATTTTTAATTATTTTTTTATTTGACATTTTATTTGTTGAATCAGATTTTTTTGCACAAACTCTTTTGTTTCTCCTCATCAAAATATGTACATGGATAAATAAATGCTAATTTTCTTCTTTAGCTTTGTGTGTGTGGCACAGCGGGCCTGAGAGGACAGACTTCAAACCTTAGAGAGAAGCAGCTTCATCAGAGCTCACAGAGAAATCAGCAGTGTGTTTGAATAATGAACTAATAACAGCACCGAAGGCAGCGATCACTGTGATACCCAATGTAATGCTCTCTGGGTCTGACACGGGGACACGCCTGGCAGTTGCAGCGGGCTCCCTTGCTCGCTCTCAGACTGTGGCGTTGGACTGAATTCAGGGATTAGCTGTTCCAGGGAGGGAGGAGGGTTTGCTGGCTCGCATCATCCCCCAGAGGATGCTGGGAAAGAGGAGGGAAGGCCCCGAAAAAAAACACCATCCACCCCCATCATCTGTGTGTGTGTGTGTGTGTGTGTGTGTGTGTGTGTGTGTGTGTGTGTGTGTGTGTGTGTGTGTGTGTGTGTGTGGTTGGTATGCAGGGTGATGGCGGCCGACCAACCAGCCCGACATACCGTCAGAGCTGTGGAGGCCCAGAGCTGCCAATAACAGAAATGTTTGAACAATAAAACCTCCACAAAGATTTTAGTGAAGAGAAAAAACAAAAAGCAGCTGTTTTCACAGCATCAAGTGTAACCTTTCACTGTCAGAAACAAGAAGGAAATCATTAGACCTTAGGCTTTTGAACAATCTTGACTCATAGTCATGTTTTTAGTATTTAGTATTCAACAGATTTACTTTTTTTTAATGTAATATTTGGACGGACGGGGGGCGGGGGGGGGGGGGGGGGGGAACAGGTGGAGTGCCCACTCTACGTCAGGGATGAGTTCTCCTGAGTAGGCTGAGGTGTTCGGCCGTCTGACAAGGATGCCTCCTTGCCGCCTCCTGGGTGAGGTGGTCAGGGAATGTCCCACCAGGAGGAGGCCCCGGGAGGGAGTGTGTGAGGAGGACCCAGAAGCAGACGCAGGCGAGGAGACAGACTCAGTTCCAACAAAAGGCGAGCCTTTATTTCGGGCAGATACACGTGGAACATAAATGAAAGCGAAAACAAACTAAAGCACAACAAGACTGATGAACTCTGACTTCACCAGGTAAACTATGAATCAACTATGGCACTATGACGACTATGAACTAACCAAGAAGGTATGACGACTGTGTCCACTATGACTTTAAACTATGACTTGGGAAAAGTAGCACAGACGACCTGACGCCGACTGAACGAAAACACACAAATACACACATGAGGTGATCAGGGGAAGTGGAAACACACGGGGACACAGCTGACACAAATAAACATCATGACACCACAGGGAAGTGAACTAAGACAATGAACAAAGAACACAACACCTCTTCAAAATAAAACAGGAGACATAACAGGACACATACATGACACAATCATGACAGACAAACACACACAGATACAACATGACGAACCAATAAGAGACACTTAAACACAGGCATAAGTGAAAGGAAGACACTGACGACAAGGCCACATAGTGCACAGGAAAACACTCATAAGAAGACACAGAATAACCTTAACTAGACCTAAACTTAAGGCAACCTGATAATAATCCTGAAACTTAACATTCTTTCAATGTAGCATAAGAAACCACTAATACCAAATGCACACAAAACGCCGGGTCACAGACCCAGCCCCTGACACCCGCCACCCAGCCCCGGATAAGAAGAAGAAGATGGAAGTTTTTAAACACAACTCTCCTCCTGAGTTCACATTTTATGACTTTATCGTCAAATATCCTCCAAATACAGAGGAGATTATTTTGGTCACTTTTTTACATGAACATCAACTAAATCATAAATGTCAGAGTCTATTTTAATAAGTAGACTAATAATTCATAACAATGTGCAGAAATTAACCGATAATCTGGTGCAGTGTTTGTGTCCTCAAACCTGAACAGATCTGGAATATTTTAATATTCAAAGACTTTCAGGCATCATTTATAATTGATTATCTCCCCAAAACCTTTTTTATAAAGTCAGTGGGCCTCCGTACAAGAGTGATGTGAGTGAAGAGTGAGAACCAAAGAGCAGAGACTCCTGAAGCTGCTCACAGCTTCAGGAGTCGCAGATGGAGCACACAGAAGAGGAGAAGAGCTCCACCTGCAGGACAAACAAACAAACACATCCAGCTCATTTTATCCTGAGACCTGATAGAAAAGCATCATCATCACTATTATTATTATTATTATTATTATTATTATTATTATTATTTATAATAATGTTATTATTATTATTAATAATGTCTGTATTTGTTTTCATCCCCAAACTGAAACAAGCAGCAGGATAAAATCAGAGCTGGAGTTTAAATCTTTACAGTCTCAGAAGGACAAATCTATGGTCTGTCTGATTTGTCTCAATGATACACATATATACTCATATACACTTCACATATGTGTATTATACTCACTGTATACACTGAATATATACATGACTTGTAAAAAGTCACAAAGCACTGAAATGATCCCACTCTTAAATAAAGACACATGACACATGGCTGTGACTGGTTTACCTGTGAAGCTGACCGCAGCGCCGCAGTGCTGAGAGCGCTCAGGGTGGCCGTTCAGCCCATTAACCTCCAGATGAGGGGCTGCTGTGAGCTTTGTCCCACATCAGAGAACAGCTGCTGGTCTTAATGAATCTGCAGCGATGCACATGGAGCTTTCATTACCATCTAAGAGCTGCCTACCCCCCTCGTCTGGAGGCTCCACAGAGGTACGAGCAGAGCTGTGAGAGCTCCACAAATCTGAAAGAACTTCATTCAGGAAAACACACCAGGTTCAAATAAAGAAGAGCCAGCTGCTCCCTCGCTTCCACGTGATTGATTTGCAGATTTCACTTCTAAGTTATCCGGATAACTTTCATGTGTGAACTTTTTATTTCCTTATATAGTGTAATATTTTGTTTTGTTTTAAGATCTAGAGCTTTCACCCCACAGGCCTCACATGTTCTGGATGAATTTAGAGTTGTTTTTAGATCAGTGCTGAGCAGGAAGTGACAGGCAAGTAAGGGAAAGTTATGCTGTGGTAAAGTGAGACACAGCGAGCATTGAACATGACTGAGAACATTCCAGCCACTAATTTTCTCTGCAAGTATGTTCCTGGACAGCTTTTAAGGTTACAGCAGTAGGAATTAAACTCCAACCAACTTCATCACTGGAGGGGCCACAAAGAAGATCTGGACAGTTCGCAGCATTATACTGACCAGTTTTTTGTTCTTATGTGGAAACCAGGTAACAAGGTGCCGACTCCCTCCAGCAGCAAAGGAACACCACCCTCGAAATGAAGCCACACCGAAGACTCACCGGAACCAGCTTCTCCACAAAACAACAACATCGTGGACCTTTTGCCGTTCATACACAAAGCACTGTCCAACTTTGACCCATCCTGGAAATCCCCCATAAAGACTTTCAGGTGCTGTGTGCGTCAGTTCATCCAGCAGCAACAATTACTGCTGAAAACTTAGAGAGTTAGAGAGACTTAGAGCTTATATTGTCACTGAGCGGTTTCTTGCACAGCGAAATTGGGTAGCTGGACCACAAAGGTGGAAAAGTAAACAAAAAATATATACAATAAAGGGGGGGAGCAATATATATATGTATATATTAGGGGTGCAACGATACACAAAATTCACGGTTCGGTTCGGTTCGATACTTTGGTGTCACGGTTCGATATTTTTTCGATACAAAAAAATGTTCATGCCTTTTTAATTTGTCATTTATTAAAATTATAAATATATATTTTAACTCAAAAGTACAGTTTTTAAATTTAACCCTAACCCTTGTGCGCGTTTTTTATTTTGACAGCGAATGCGCACCTGCGGACCACTTATGTGCAGCCCTGGTTATTTAGCTCGTCATATCGCAGCCACAGAAATTCTTTTGTCCATGAAACCATAAAGCTGCACTTTCTTTTTGCCTTATAGTCTGATTTGTCATAACTTTTCCGTTTTGCGGTAAGCTTTTCTTTGGCTGTCACTTCTTCACCCTGACCTGTCTTATTTGGCTCAGCAGAACTAAAATATATATCTGTCTGTGAAGGTTCTCAGTCATCCAGGTCATCGTAGTCAAATATAAATCCTGCTGCTTTTACACACGCACTCACATAAGCTCAGCGATTCTCTGCGCGATCAACCTCTCACATGTTTAAGCTTGCTGCGGGAGATTTCACTTGTCATGTTTGCATAGTAAGCTAACAATTAATAAGACGATGTCAGAGGAATTGGTGCACAAATTATCATCACTCACAGATCAGTGCTGTCGCTCTCTATACACAGTTCGCACGATTGCAAAGTGAAAGCAAAAAAACAAGCGCAAATATGTCACATATTGACAGTGGCTCACCGATGCCAATGACATAATTACCCAGCTACATTTCCGAAAGAATGCAAAAGCATTGACATATATTTTTCCTTCCTACAATAGCCCGACGGGCAGGGCAGAGATAGATTTTGGTAGCCCGACTGGAAAAATCGCTAGCCCCGGGACATTGGGCTAGCGATATTGCAAGCCCTGTATCTGATTGAGGAATCACTCATCTTTGGAAAAGAGAGTTTATTACAGAGAAATGTCTCTTTCCAAAATAAAAGTTATACTATCCGCTTCTTCTGGGAAATGACCTTAACGCCACAACACGGCAAATCTCCGTTAACGAGCTACCCCTGATCGCCCCGGGCATGGGACTAGACGGCCAACACGTTAACGAGCTAACTGCGCTAACACACTAGCTCCCACCCATGTAATTGAGCATTGCTGGCACATCCAACTGTCATGGTCCTGGGCCATGTTGGCCCAGTATTCTTAGTTCTCATGTATTTTTGTATTTTGTTCCTTATTTAGGCCATGTTGCCTGAGTTGCCCTGTTGTGTTGTTCCCTAAGTGCTTTCCCTTCGTGACTCTTACCCCCTGTGTGCCCCTCTGTGTATTCATGAGCCCTCGTCTCTCTTTGTGTTTATTCTATGTTTTCCCCAGCCCATTATGTCTGTGTTCTCCCCGTGCTCTCTCTCCTCCTGTCTGAACCTCTGTACTTCCTGTTTTACTTCGCCCGTCTCCCGTCAGTGTTGTGTTCACTCCTGCCATGTCTTGTTATGATGATCAGTGTCACCTGTGTTCCCCATGTGCTCCCACTCCGCTCGTTAACCCTCTGTGTATTTATGTCTGCGTCTCCCTCAGTTCTGTGTCGCGTTCTCCCTCATGCTGCGTGGATTTCCCTGTCTCTCTCTGCGAGTGTTAGTTTACTTTTCCCAGTTTAGTTTTGTATTTCCTACGTTCTGCCGTTCCAGCATTAAAGCTGTGATATTTGAGTTCATCCCCGTGTCTGTGAGTTTTTGCATTTTGGGTCCTCCTCCTGCCTGCCACACAGCGATCCATGACACCAACATACTGTTTTACTTTAGTCCATGACGCGCTTACCTTCAGGGTCATACGTCACATGAAAACCAAAATAATTCCAAACGCCACATCTGAATGAGGGCGGGGGAGGTTCAATTTGCCATGTTGCAAGGAGAGCTTAACTTCTGTCTCGCTAGCTTGCCCTGCGCTCTTCCTTCTGACTATGCTGTCTGTGTTGAGCGCTCAGTGGATCTGCGCTCAACAGTGCAGCCTAGGCGGAGTAGTCGAACGCAGATTCACTGAGCGCTCAACACAGACAGCATAGTCAGAAGGAAAGTTGATAAAATAAATTACAAATGTTGTATTGTTCCATACATATGCGTACCGAACCGAAAGCACTGTATCGAACGGTTCAATATCGATACGAATATCGTTGCACCCCTAGTATATATATATATATATATATATATGTGAGTGAACTATATAAATGGTGTATGGGTAGAAACATTGAACAGGATATTGAAAGGTTGGTGGTTAGGGTGGAGGTGGTCTTTAATAATCCCCCTGGCTCTGGAGAAACATTTTGAGCTGGCAATTAAGTCCAGAGTGGAGAGTGGACAGCCGATCACCTTCTCTGCAGTTCTGATGACCCTCTGTAGTCTCTTCTTGTCAGCTGTTGTGCAACCAGCGTACCACACAGGCATGGCGTGCACCAGCACACTCTCGATAGTGGCACGGTAGAAGGACACTAGGAGGTCAGTCTGCAGCCTGTTCCATCTCAGAGCCCTCAGAAAATGGAGGCGCTGCTGGGCTTTCTTCACCAGGGCTGATGTGTTTGTGGACCAAGATAGGTCCTCAGATATGTGGGTGCCGAGGAACCCTCCCCTCTCCACATAGTCACCTTTTATGGAGAGGGGAGGGGGATCAGTTCTTGTTTTGCAGAAGTCCATGACCACTTCCTTTGTTTTCTTGGTGTTTAGGGTGAGGTTATTGTAGTCACACCATTCTGACAGTTGCTGGACCTCACACCTGTAGGCGGTGTCGTCATCGTTGGTGATGACCCCATCAGAGTAGTGTCGTCTGCAAATTTGATGATGATGATGTTGCAGGGGTGCGTGGGGGTGCAGTCACTGGTGTAGATGGTGTATAGAAGTGGACTCAGCACACATCCCTGTGGTGAGCAGGTGCTGAGTGACAGGGTGGATGATCTCTGGTTGCCTGACTGATTGTGAGCGGTCTGTGAGGAAGTTTTTGATCCATGCACATGTGGAGGGGGGGAGTCCAAGTTCACCAAGTTAATTTTACTCTTCCTTTATTTCTTCACTAGTAACACTTCATGTTTTTTGGTATATGACCACCAAACTTTACTGGACATAAGAGCTAGGCTTTCTCATCATTCCCTGAAGTTCAAGTTGCAGACCCCACATTCATGTCGCCTGAGACGCCTCTGTTGGTCCGCATAGCCGGCGATAAGTCAGACTCGTTCCTGGTGAGTGATGGCTCCGCCAGGGCTGCCCTTTGTCACCAGTTCAGTTTGTAATTTCTATGGTCAGAATTTCTAGGCAAGGCCAAGTGGCAGAAGGCTTTCACTTGGGTGGTCTCAGAATCTCATCTCTGCTTTTCACAGATGATTTAGTTCTCATGGCTTCATCAGGTGATGCCCCCCAGCTAGCTTAGGAATGGTTCGTATCATTCGTATCATGCTGTGAATCAGCACCTCCAAGTCTGAGCCGGAAAAGGGTGGAGTGCCCACTAAGGACATCTTAGACAAAAACAGCAGCTTCGACATAAGTCTAAAATCATTATTAGCTGACAAATACAAACCAGTTTGGGGTTTATTGTGGCTGAAGAAGAGGTAGTTTAAAAATATGAAGAGGAATTCCACTTGAGGCACTAATACTTACAATAGTGAGGATGTTAGGGCCAGTTGTCTACAACACATCTCTGAGAAATGGCATGGGGACCAGGTCCAGGGCACAAGGATCAGGTTTCATACGCATGATTATATCAGTAAGATAAGGTAAAGTTCAAGGAGGAAAGAGCAGCATATTGGTCGATCAGAAAGGCCTGGAGATGGGAGCAGAATATGAGCTCTGATAACTCTCAGTTTCTTCAGTAACAAACCCTCACAAGTGTGTGAGGCAGGCTCACGTATAGCTGTACTCGTGGGATGCAGGACATAATTAAACAGGACTTTGGGACAATCAGAATTCTTTGTAATAATCTCAGAGAACCGATTTGCTTTGATGGTGCGCTAATATCTATTCAAACAGTCTCTAAACACTCTTTAAGAATAAGCTTACTTTTCCCTGGAACACTCTCTCACAGTCTGTTTCTAAAACCTAAAAGAGAATTATGGATTTGATCAACTGGTCTCTGAATGCTATTGACACCCTTTTCTCAACGAGAAGTCTGGGCTCGGGAGAGCCTGAGTGCCCTGGAGGGACTTTCCCTGCCGGATACACGATGGACGGGTGGCAGGAATGGAGGGTTGTGTGTCTGGCGGGACTGTCGTTCGAGGACGCTGAAGATATCTACCTATTCGGAACCATGGTAACAGGGTTCTTGCTGATCGGAGCTGGCTTGGCCTTGGCTTATCGGAGAATTAAGAAAGCGGAACCGGCTGTTCAAACCCCCCCAAGGCTGCCCGCTGGGATTGAAACGATGGGACGAGGCGTGACTTCTCAGAACGGGCTCATTGAGAGCAGCACGGTTAAGAGCTTGGAGACGCTTACAGCTGCCGTGAATACTCAGAATAACACCTCTGAGCGTACATTGGATTACATCGTGGAACAGCTCACTGCGGTCGTGAGTTCTCAGAATTGGCTCTCTGAGCAAACGAATGACAACACCACGGAACGCAAGTTTGATACCATCATCGGGAAGCTCGCGGTTCTCCAACGGGAGATTGAGAGACCAGTGTCGGAGTGTTAAAGAACAGCTTGAAATTCTCATGAGTTGTGGCAAAAGAAAAATCACCATCATATTCTGGCTACCCCTTCGGCGCCAGCTGTGGGCTCAAGGCTGGAGCCGAACAACAACACCCTGATAACGACTGTGTTGAGTCTGTTCCTTCTCATTCCATGCAAGGCCACCTGGGTTGGCTGGAAGACTGTTTACTTAGCCTGGCAGGGCGAAGGACACTGTCTCAGCTGAACTATGGACACGCACACACATACTGATACTGATAAGCACTCACTGACGCATCACCCTCCCTACCCCGGATCCAACGCCACCTCCAACGCTTACTTCCCCTCTGATGTGGACATCGGGTCAGCTGGAGGCGCAGTCGAAGATTGCAGCGGTCCCAGATCAGCTGTACACACTGGAACTCTTTCCCATGTTGCTGTCTGTGTTTATTGTGCTATGGTGTGTTGATATCTGTGCATTCCTGTATTATCCTTCTGTGTTACACATTTCGATGTTTTTTTCCTCGCTACCTAGCCTGACCTGTCTCCCCAATGTGATGTTTGTGTATTGTATGTACGGTCGGCAAGGTCTGTCATCTCTGCAACTGACAAATAAAGGCTATCTCATCTCCCATCTCATCATGTTTCGCTGCACTGCTGTCACAAGTGACACTATTTAACCAAGGTGGAGTTTTTATTTACACGCTTGTCAGGTTTATCGTGTTTCATATGTTTGTATCTGTATGATGTCACAAGAGTAGAGCAGGTGAGTGTCACCCACCTGCTCTACTCTTTTGTGAGAGGCAGCCAATGAGGTTCAGGTTCAGGTTAATGTTTATTCGTCTAACAAAGTTTCTAAATGTGTGAAAGATGATTTCAGACTGAGGTTAAGCTGACTGCTGCCACTGCCTACTTACACTCAGGTGCCTTCATGAAGCAGCGGTCCAGCAGCACAGCTCTGTGAGCTGGACGGAGGCTCGGCCTGGTCTGTAGAGTAAACAGGAGGTTCATCAGCCTCGTCCCTGTCACAGTGTCCTGTAGACGTCCCACTGGGTAAAATCACTCAAATTCTGGCAGCCTGTAATTCATCTGCAGCTGTAAGCGCATGAGCGGCGACTGATGGCGTTCAGTGTTTGCTGCTAATCAGCTCCTACTCTGTATTCATGTGAAGTGAGCTTGGAGAGGATAATGGGCAGCTTTCTGCTGCAGACTATGACCCAGCCCTCCAAACCAAAAAAAAAAAAAAAGATTTTAGAAAAACCAGACGGCTGATAATGTGAGTAAACATGGAGTGCTGCAGCAGAGGAGTAAAACTGTGACACATGACTCTGGACTGTACCTTAATGACTGCTGAGGATCATTAAACATACAGAACCTAAGACCGGCTGATGGAGCTCACAGACATACTGAAACCAGCTCTCAAGATCTGGGTCTCTGGGTGCCTGTGAGTCGGCATTCAGGGCTATGTTTGTGTAAAGAGGCATTAAATCAATAAAGTGTGTTATTTATCACGAGGTGTGTAAACGAATGGGACGATTGGGTGTAATAATGACGCAACTCCCCATCTCTTTAGAAGGACAAGCCTTGCTGTGATTGGCTGCCTCAGTTTAATCTTCATGAAGTGTTTTTCTGGCAGTAAGCTCAGCTTTTTGGCTCGTTCCTCGCTTCTTATTGTAAATGCACCCACAGTGTTTCAGAAAGAGACCCAGCCCTCCTCTCTGACACTTCCCAAAGAACTGAAACTGAAGATCTTACCTGGGCTGAAAAACCCTGCAGTTCTTCTAATGTCCACCAGAGGCAGCAGTGATTTAGTCCCCATAAAATTAACACGTTTACAGCCTGGCGCACAAACTATTTGGTCTCTTTTTTTTTTTTTTTTTTTTTTTCTAAAAAAAAAAAAAACATTACGTGATGGCAGAGCTTCAGTTCATCCTTTGTCATTTTTTTTTTTTTTTTTTTTTTTTTTTAATAAATAGGACAGGGGGAATGAATGAGAGAAAGAGGGGGAGAGAAAGAAAGAAAACCAAAGGGGAGAAGAGACGGTGAGAAGGGGGGGGAAGAGAGAGAAAAAAAAAAAAAAAAAAAAGAACTCCTGGGTCACCTGTATGGAGAAAAAAAACCAACAAACAAAAAAAGACAGCAAACAACAAAGAGCAACATAATAATAGAGAAAACAAAGCACCATCACAATAAACTAGCTAGCCATAGATATCAATATTTACTAAATAATAAACGATATTGTGCAGCACGCAAGATAGACAGCGCACAGTGTGCTTTGAGGTAGCAGCCAAGAAAGCTTTAGTCCGCGTCTGTGAATACCCATGTGTGCATACCTGTGTGGATCAGCATGCTTGCATTCCAAAGGTTTCTCCATGTAATGATCTGCTAGGGAGTGTGGGGGGGCCACAGCCCCGTCCTCCAGGGTGTGAAGCGGGTATGGAGGAGATCAAAACTCCAGACATCCAGAGGCCCCCAGAACACAAGAGACCATGGAAGACCAACAGAGGGGCAGCCGCGCCACTGTTCCAGTAAGAGCTGAGGAGAGTCCCAGATGAGGGCTCGCCCAGCAGCCGCGGAGCAGAAGTCAGGGGGAGTTGCAGTGACGCGCCCGTGAGCTCCGCCGGCAGCCTATTTGGTCTCTATATATAATTTGTCCTTTGTACCAACTGTACGAAGGTTTCTATAACTTACCTGTTTAAATTATTAGGGGCGTGGCCTCTTTGACTGACAGGTCAGCGGCAGCACAGGTGGCTGTAGCTGCTAGCTTGACCTGAACTGGACCTTTGTGCTGTTGGAGCATTTGTAAAGACATCATGTGACCAATAATAAGGCTCCTGTTAGGTCATTGTACTAACAGAGCATACAAGGAGGTGGAGCTCCAGTTTGGTGCACTGTGAAATTAAGGATTTGATTTGTGTGTGACTGAGCACTGATTAGCAGATAGCTAACTGTTTCTTTCGATGAATTTCCACTAGGTTAGATTTATGGTTTATTATTTATGGTCAGTGCTGCTGTAGATTTGCTGGATCATAAACACAGGAGCTGTCAGACTGCAGAAGCTGCTACTGTCAGTTTTGGAGGGAATGGCTCAGTCTGAGGATGTGCTAGCTGATCTTAAAGAATAGAGTCTCTGTAGTTTCTATGCTCATTACTGTCCCATAGAGACAAACCTGCATACATGGTGATTTCCTGTGTCCATAAATCCCCTGAACATCATGTTGGAAGTTTATTTTAAAAGCAGCTCTTGTCTTTGCAGCTGTTACACTCAAACTCGGCAGTGACCTCAGAAAAACATCCGCTGTAACTGTTTTAAGATCTAAGATAATGTAAACTGCCTGTTTCTGGAGCTGTGATTGGACGATGGGTGGACACCGTGTCATGGTTATTGGTCTGGTGTCAGAGGGTTTATGTTTGATTATTAATATTCTGTGATTTAGTGGTTTTTCATGGTTTAGTATTTTGTACTTCTAGCTCAGTTATTCTTTGGTATTTTGGTGATTTCTAGTCTTGAGGTTTTGTTACTGTGCCTCTCCCGTGTTCTTTGTCTTACGTCTGGTCATCATGGTTTCTATGTTCATGTATTTCCAGTTTCCCGTGTCCTGTGTTATTCTGTTTTGCTTTCTCCCTGTCTCGTGTGTGATTAGTCCCAGCTGTGTTTCCCTGGTCCTCACTCCCTTTTTACCCTTTGTGTATTTAGTCCTCTGTCAGTTCGCCTGCTGCGTTTCTCCTCCCATGTTTCCATGTTTCGTTTAGCTTACCCCAGTTTAGGTTTTTGTTTGTTAGCAGCACGGTGGCACGGTGGTTAGCACTGTTGCCGCACAGCAAGAAGGTCCTGAGTTCAGTTCCAACATCAGGCCGGGGTCTTTCTGTGTGGAGTTTGTATGTTCTCCCCGTGTCTGCGTGGGTTCCCTCCGGGTACTCCGGCTTCCTCCCACCATCCAAAGACATGCAGCTTGTGGGGATAGGTTAATTGGATAATCCAAATTGTCACTAGGTGTGAATGTGCGAATGAATGTGAGTGCGAATGGTTGTCTGTCCCTGTGTGTTGGCCCTGCGACAGACTGGCGACCTGTCCAGGGTGTACCCTGCCTCTCGCCCTATGACAGCTGGGATAGGCTCCAGCGACCCCCGCGACCCTGAAAAGGATAAGCGGAAGCAAATGGATGGATGGATGTCTTCCTTTTGTTTATAGTTTTGTGTAGCTAAATAAAGGCTCGCTTTTTGTTCATCAGCTCACTCTGCCTCCATCGTCTCATTTTGGGTCTGCATCCTCTTCACTCCACGCCGTCTGCCTTTCCGGATATAGAAACCTGTTTCTTTTATTTTACTGTAAATTGCTTTGGTTATAAATGTGCTATAGAAAGAGAATTTACTTACTTATTGGTCCACAGGTGGAGACTAAACTCAGTTTTGGTTGGGTGTCAAAGGTTCTGACAGTTTTCATGTGGTTGGATTCGAGTAGCACAGCTAATAGAATTAACTCTGCTGAAGAATTATAGCTGAGTTTACAGTCCCAGTCTTAGGAGACCAGAACCGAATGGACCCGGTTTAAAGTAAGCCCACGGTGTCAGTGCTGAAGCCTACCTGAGTTCCTGTGGACCATGAGAGGCTGAGCTTTGTGATGATGAGGCTCGTTGTTCTGCAGACTGAGTTTCTCCTGCCTCCTGAATGAGAGCTGTTATCTGCTGAGGATTCATTTAAAACACGTTTTGAAACTGGAAATGAATCGGCGTCTTATCGAGGCTGCTGCTCATTTTAAAATCAACATCATTTCACAGGCGTGCTCGGTTTCTAATAGGAAACACTCAGGGTCGGGATAAATGATGGGCTCTCAGGCTTTAATTAATCACACTTGAAAAGACTTTGACCTTCTGGGGAGAAACAGGAAGTGTCAGATGTGACGGGGAAACGATTGCTTTAATGAAGCCTGTATGATCAGAAGTCGGAGGACTTCAGGCCACCGTCAGAAACTTTCCTGATGATCAGCTGACATCGTTTAGCTCTTCCGAACATTTCAAACCAACAAAGAGATGAAGGAGCTGTTTTGTTTTTTTTTATTTAAACCGGCCTCCAACGTTCAGACACGTGAAATTAAAGCTCCCCGATCACACTTCCTTTGGTGACCTCTGGGTCAGATCGCTGTTTCAGCTCCTGTCAGAGGCGGCGAGGACGAGTCTCATGCTTCAGGCTGGAAATGTGTCTGACTGTTTGTGTTAGGAAATCACCACAGGCACCGCCCTCGCCCACCGATAGAAGCTCATGACATTCATGGTTAAATTTCAGGTCATAAACATCTGCGTCAAATAACATTAAATATTAAAGAAACAAAACAGGCAGATAAAATAGAAATGCATTCAGTTTACAAAACTCATTAAAAATGTAATTAAAAAAATCAAATTCCTGTGACATCAAATAATGTAAACAAAATACAACGAAATGGGACATAAAATTAAAGGAAAATAAACAAAATTCTATTTCAAAGAAAATAACAGATTAAATCAATTTATACAAATAATATAACATTTAAAATATTAAAAGTAGTTCGATGGGTCTCAGTCAGGCAGGTCATTGAACATCAGCACACAAATGTCTCCAGTTTGCTTTGTTTGGATGGAAATCGAAACGCTGCGAGAGGGCGGGGCCAGAACATGACAACGGCGAGGACAGAGCCCGTTTATCATTGTCGTCGGTTATTTAGACGCTCATCTGCGTCCTGAACATTCACCAATCAGACCTGATCAGAGGTACAGACAGAAACACACAGTAATAGTAAGTTTAGTAGCATACATGTCAATATCTAATAACAGTAATTATGATATAAGGACTGATGTTCTGAGAAAAGCTAATCAGTTTATTGATTATTGAGCTTCAGTTTAAAAATATATTGATATGATGATGTTGGTGGCTGTGGGACATTACGGATCCTCATAGCTGAATGATGATGCAGCAGCAAGTGATCAATATCACTTATAGTATCAGAGGAACAAGCAGCGATAAGTGAAGAAGCAGCAAAAAGAAACAAGAAGCTCAGAGTGATGATCGCAGTCACAGACTAACAGGAAACAGGAAGTCAGACTCAGAGGAGACACTCTGATAGACGAGGTCACACCCATTATTTTATTTCTCCTGCCTGATGAAGACTCTTCCTCCTCGTCCAGCTGTAATCTTTAAATTCCTCATTATCGGACAGAGTGGCAGCAGATCGAGCTCTGATTGGATGAAGGCGACATAATGAGCAGCAGCTCCTGCGGCGTAATGAGACTCTGCCTCACAAAGACTTCTTGTCTTCACCAGGAGGAGGTGAGAAACGGAGGCGCCGCCGGGGTCAGGAGGTCATAGATAAACGCTTCGTGTCCAGACACTCTACCGCCGCCATCGATGGGTCTCAGAGACAAAGTTCGACCTTCAAGTCAAGCCTACCCGGTGTTACTTGCCTGCAGCCTCTGGCCGTGAACTGAGAGAACTCTGAGGGGGAGAAGTGATTATTGATTGATGATCAGTAAAAGCTTCAGACCAGTTTCAGCCTGCAGAGACGATTGAGCTGCTGCTGCTTCTTCTGTGACTCAGATTAAAGCCTCCCTGCATCCTGACACCTTCTTTCTGAGAAATAAACCAACAGACAGGAAGCAGAGCGACGGCGACACAAAGGCCGAGTCAGAGGCGCTCATGCAGAAACAACAAGGCGCTAAAAGGCCGTTTGTGGCGTCTCCATGTGGTCGATCTTTGACTCGCCGCCAGCTGAGCAGAGAAACCGGCATGATGTCCGCCGGTTGCCAGCTCGCTCAGACACCGGGGCGCTTTTCTTCCTCCTGACTCAGAGCAGGTCTGCAGGACGAGGAGGAGGAGGAGGAGTGAAGGCTCCCTGCGGGAGCAGGAAACACTCGTCAAAGGAAGAATGGGTGTGTTTGGAGAGCCCTCGGGTGCGTTTGGTTTTAGTGTTGGCTGCAGAGTTGGTCGGCCAGCGGGGAGGAGACGCTTCCACGGCTGAGCCGCTGTCACTTAGCAACACCACCTTTTAGCTGGCTGAAAGCTCAGGAAGTCCCCCAACAGCAGGACGGACACCATGAGAGACGCTGCCACCGTCCAACGGGAAGAGGAAGAGATTAACCCTTCAGTGACAGCAGGAAGCAAAGCGGTTAACAACACCCGATCAGTGACTCCATCATGTATGATTAATTATTGTTTCATCTCCACACACAGGAGGAGAAACAGGAAGTGATGCCAGCTGTGGTTATGGATGTCTGAAGACTATAAACAATCTGCTATCAAACCCTCCACTCACAGGAAGATGGCTCTATGGTGAAGCCACTGACCAATCAAGGTCAACCTCTTGCTGCTGAGATCCCTCCCACAGGTAACTCCACACAGAGTTTTTATAGAGACTAAAATAGAGCGATGAAGATTTTTCAGATTTGGTCTCGGTGCTGGGACGTGTTCGAGGCCCTCAGTGTTATAACAGTTGTGATCACATATATACATAACCAGCAGGTCGGACTAACTTGGTCTGTGGACTTGTTCAGGTGTTTCTCTGCAGCTTGTTGTGTCAGCCGTCCCTCCTCTGAACAACAACGAACAAAAACTAAGCAAATATATAAAAGTGGAAAAGTTCAGCTGCAAACTCGGATTAATGATTCAGTGTGGATCTGAAAGAAAACAGCTGAGCGCAGAGGATATTCTGACTCTGTGACCTGCAGACGTCTGTGTGTGTGTGTGTGTGTGTGTGTGTGTGTGTCTGTGTGTGAGTGTGAGTGTGTGTGTGTGTCTGTGTGTGTGTGTGTGTGTGTGTGTGTGTATGTGTGAGTGTGTGTGTGTGTGTGTGTGTGTGAGTGAGTCTGTGTGTGAGTGTGTGAGTGTGTGTGTGTCTGTGTGTGTGTGTGTGTGTGTGTGTGTGTGTGAGTGTGTGAGTGTGTGTGTGAGTGTGTCTGTGTGTGAGTGTGTGTGTGAGTGTGTGAGTGTGTGTGTGAGTGTGTGTGTGAGTCTGTGTGTGAGTGTGTGTGTCTGTGTGTGAGTGTGTGTGTGAGTGTGTGTGTGAGTCTGTGTGTGAGTGTGTGTGTCTGTGTGTGAGTGTGTGTGTGAGTGTGTGAGTGTGTCTGTGAGTCTGTGTGTGAGTGTGTGTGTGTGTGTCTGTGTGTGAGTGTGTGTGTGTGTGTGTCTGTGTCTGTGTGTGAGTGTGTGTGTGAGTGTGTCTGTGTGTGTGAGTGTGAGTGTGTGTGTGTGTGTGTGAGTGTGTCTGTGAGTCTGTGTGTGAGTGTGTGTGTGTGTGTCTGTGTGTGAGTGTGTGTGTGTGTGTCTGTGTGAGTGTGAGTGTGTGTGAGTGTGTCTGTGAGTCTGTGTGTGAGTGTGTGTGTGTGTGTCTGTGTGTGAGTGTGTGTGTGTGTGTGTCTGTGAGTCTGTGTGTGAGTGTGTGTGTGTCTGTGTGTGTGTGAGTGTGAGTGTGTGTGTGTGTGTGTGTGTGTCTGTGAGTGTGTGTGTGTGTCTGTGTGTGAGTGTGTGTGTGTGTGAGTGTGTGTCTGTATGTGTGTGTGTGTGTGTGTCTGTATGTGTGTGTGTGTGTGTGTGTGTGTGTGTGAGTCTGTGTGTGAGTGTGTCTGTATGTGAGTGTGTGTGTGAGTGTGTGTGTGTCTGTATGTGTGTGTGAGTGTGTGTGTGCGTGTGTGTGTGTGTGTCTGTATGTGTGTGTGTGTGTGAGTCTGTGTGTGAGTGTGTCTGTATGTGAGTGTGTGTGTGTCTGTGTGTGTGTGTATCCTGCTGCTCAGAGGTTCGATGAATGAAACATCTGAAGGTCGAGTCTTTGTTCTGGGGCTCGGATCTGGCTGCCAACATTATGACACAGTGCATTATGGGAAGCGACGGGAGGCGTCCCCCCCAACATCATGTTGAGGCTTTTATTCTTTCATTTATTCACTCTGGTTTATTACAAACTCTCTCTCTCTCTCTCTCTCTCTCTCTCACACACACACACACACACACACACACACACACAGAAACACACACACTCACACTCAAAGGTTAATATTTGTGTTGAAAATCATAAGAACAGGGACACACTGACACAAAGGCTGGAGTGTGCTGCTGCCCCCTGCTGGTCACTCTCCTGCCAGCAGCCACTGATAACAGCGGGCTCAGTGTAACTCTGACCTGTGGTGTTACAGCCCCCTCTGCTGGACTCACACCATCACTGCTCCTCTCTTCATCCCAATCAACAGAGAACTTGGTCAGAGTGTTTGACAGATGTCGGACAGACATCTGTCAAACTCAGCCACACACTCAGACACAAACTAAACAATAGTGTAGCTGTGCAGTGAGGAGTGCTAAGACCTCTACACTGCAGACATCAAACAGCCACTTCATAAACACACAACATAGAAGAAGAACCCCAAACTGTGCTTCATATCCTGACTCTTAGGACCTCCACACCTGTAGTTTTACTCATTATCAGTCAGAGCTCTTCCTCATCCTCCTCCTCTTCTTCTTAGGTGCAGCCCTATAAATTTGGTACAACCTTTGGCCTCTCCCTTTTTCTACAGTCCCCCTGTGGGAGAGGTTGGGGTCATTTCTTTTCCAACACTAATTATATCTTTATCCATCCTGATATTTCTGATTGTGTATTTTAGTTGTGAGGGTCTCACAATGGTTTCACCTGAAACCTCTGCTGATAATCACCCACACCTGTTTTCACACCTTGGCTCCCGTGATTATGGCGATGATCAAAAATGGGTCCATGACCCTGTTAAGGGACCACTCCCAACAGGGTTTAAAATCAGGGACTCTCCATCATTTACATTATCATAGCGCCCCTCGAGGCAGACGTGTTTGCTTGCTCCGCTCTCAGATGCCGACTTGTTGTTGTTTGTTTTTTGTTCTTTTTGCACTGGATAAGTGCTGTGCTCTGTTAACATATCCGCGACAGGCACTAGTGGACATAGGTAACTCACACAATCTCTGACCGTCCTCTTTTCCCCGGATATGTCCACTTTTCACGTTCTGTCCGGGGGGATTTTCGAGATTGATGAAAATGTCCTGGTTTTCCTACAGAGGACCCACATGTGTGACGTCATCCCTGAGCTGTGGCTGTGAGTGTTGTTCTGCGCTCACAGACGGGACAGACAGCACGCAGTAGTGATGTCTGGTGATGTTTAAAACCAGCCAAAGCGCAACTGCAGCTTTCAGACGAACTGCAAAAGAAATTTCCGTCGTACCATCCCGATACTGGTCATTTTTCTTATAGAGATGAGACCTTGTTTCTGTACTATTATCTAATTCCAGAGGTTTTTAAGTTATTTTCTGCCCTTGTTGACTTGTAAAAGTCTATATGACATTTTTGTTTCACCATTCATTAACCGAGAGAAGTCATCGTTTAAATATGTTAAAATTTTCTTTAAGCAAACAGTATTACTAAGTTCTTCATGACTGGGCCAAGCGTCCTCTTTTTTGGAAATCAAAATATGGTCACCCTAGTGTGCTTTCATTAAGAAATCGTGGCGGTGAAACGTGCAGACTATCCAGAAGCACTGTTCGCCAGACGTGGAGTTTTTAATGCTACATGCCGCCCTTACTATCTGCTGCGGGAGTTGTCAGCTGTGTTTTTGGTCATTGTTTACATCCAGCCACGCGCTAACTCCGCAGCAGCGCTCGGCAAACTCCTTGACGACATCAGCGCATTAGAGACAACTCATTGAGACGCTGTTTTTATCGTCGCCGGTGACTTTAGTGAGTGCAACTTACGGACTGTACTCCTAAAATACCATCAACGTGTGGCCATTCCTACCCGTGACAAGAACACCCCTGGATCATATTTACAGCAACATACAGGGTGCATACAGGGCTGCACCACGTCCTCACTCTGGACAGTCTGATCACATCTCCCTGTTCATGTACCCGGCTTACAGACAGAAACTGAAACCATCAAACCTGTGAAACTGTGGACCCCAGAGACTGCGAGTATCCTACAGGACTGTTTTGCCCAAACAGACTGGGATGTGTTTCAAACTGCAGCCACCAAGGGGAACTGCTCTGTCAATATATGCAGGTTTTAGATGTGTCCTTGATCCATCACAGCTGATTTAAATGGCTAAATTACCTCCTCAACATGTCTTGAAGTTCTCCAGAAGCCCAGTAATGAACTAATCATTTTTTTCAGGTGTGCTGACCCAGGGTGATATCTAAAACCTGCAGAACACCAGCTCTCGAAGCCTGGAGTTGGACACCCCTGCAGTATGCCTACTTTAGGTAGCTTTAGGTACCTGGGTGTCTACATCACTGAGAACCTCACCTGGACACTGAACACCCCACAGCTGGTCAAGAAGGCTCAGCAGCGGCTGTATTTCCTGAGGAGGCTGAGGAAATTTGGTATGTCGGCCAAGATCCTCAGCTGGTTCTACAGCTGTATTGTGGAGAGCATCCTGACCAGCTGCATCACTGCATGGTACAGCAGCACTACTGCTATGGACCGCAAACGCCTGCAGAGAGTGATAACAACTGCAGAGAAGATCATCAGGACCCCGGTGCCATCTCTGCAGAGCTTCTACCATCGCACAGTCCAGAGGAGAGCTGCCTCCATCCTCAAAGACCCCACACACCCCCAACACGGACTGTTCACACTTCTGCCCTCAAGACAAAGGTTTAGAAGTGTGAAATCCAGAACATCTCGACTCAACAACTCCTTCTTCCCCACTGCCATCAGACTCTTGAACAGCTGACCTATTTTAACAGTAATAATATTTTTTGTACATCAGGTCATCTCACATATTGCTCTTTTGCACATAAATCTATTTAATACTTCAGATGTTTTCTCCATTTATTTATTCATGCTATTTGTATTTTAGCTATTTGTACATATTAACCAGTCTGCGTGTGGACAGCAGACAAAAAAATTTCATTGTACAGAGTAATGCATTTTCTTGCACACATGACAACAAACGCTTTGAATCCTTGAATTAGATGAATTTGGTGTTAGAAGTGAAGAAGCTTCTTGGATGAAAAGTGAAATGTCTTCAAGATGTTAAAGAAGACCAGACGTTTTTCTTTCCAAGCTCCTTAGACTACCATGACCTGGATTACTGAGGACCTACATGATGTTAGTTCAGTCGCTAACTGCTGTTTCCACCACCAAGTGACGAAACAAGTTTAAAGTATAAATCTCAAAGGCCAGAAAGTTTATAAAGCATTTTTAGATTTTTTAGGTTTTATTTGGATTATAGTACAAAAAAAATTAATAAAAAATAGTTTTACTGAATTTTGATTGGTTTATGGAGGTTTCTTTCCGCTTTTATTTTTCTCCATTTTTCTGACAGCCCACCAACCTCTTTTCAGTGGGCGGGGCTTTTCCCTCATTCCATGGGCTCTACACACAAACACGGCTAATCATTGGTGAATAAATGGGGCTCCGGATTGTTCTAGGCATCCTATTGGTTTTTGCAGGTGCCCGTCAGATGATCGTGTACGCTGTGACAGGTGACTTTGGAAAACTGTGAAAAAAACAAGCTGATCGCAGCGTAGCCGCCATCTTCCTCCTGCTGTCGGCCTCAGAGTGTGGAGTGGAAGTAATACGGAGACTAGGTGAGGGGGAGGCGGACAGGTCGGCTGTACGCTGTGAGCCAGTCCGGGATCGTTCACACGGCGCTTCCTCCCGCTGAGCGAACAGACGGGACGCGGATGCGGTTTGAGGTTTTCCTCCTCGGAGCTAAGCTAAAGGGTAGCCGGGCCAGCTAGCATCCGTGTGACCGAGCAGTGATAATCAGAGGCGGGCTGAGGCTACACCTCCGCCCGGCTCTCTGCGGGGAGGTGAGTTTGATCCAGGGTCACAGCACGGCTGAGGCTTCGCGGAGAATGGTGCAGGGGTCCAAGGTGAACTGTGCTTCATGGCCGGAGGTTCGCTGATGGAGTTACTCCAGATCAGTCCTCTGATTGATAACCTGTCAGTTCGTCGATAAACCGATTTCTGCAGCATAAACCTTTACAGCACCGCTCCAACCCGGCGAGCAGCCTGTACTGGTCCTCAGGTCCGGATCTCCTGACAGCGCACCATGTCTCAGGGCCTGCCCAGCTCCTGGGACCCTCTTCCCGAGTGCTCTCACGGGGCGTCCCGGTGAACGGACCGCAACCGCTGCTTGGACTGGGACATGGTTCCGGTGCCCGGAGTCCTGTTGTCAGTCAGAGGGAGCGTAATCCCGGATTAGGATTGAAACTAGGATTTACCTGAGCAGCACCATGGGATCCGCCACCAGGCTGGCCTTCAGCGTCCTCCTAATCACCTGCTCCTCAGGTGAGCACACCTGGCTCTAACATCATCACCACAGACACAATCAATTAGAAACCAGAGTGTAATTCTGATGTCACAGGAAACAAGCCCCAGTAAATAACTCTGAGCTGCTTTGATCCTAATCCAGGCTCAGAGCTAAGATAGGCTAGAGCAGTCAGCTGTGTGTCAGTGATGCTGTCTGCTCACTGAAACGCCCCAGGGCAGCTATCCAGCAGCTTTATTTCAATGGTGTATATCATATATAGGTGATCTTCAACCACAGGTCACCTCAAACCTCCTGCAGAAAACCTGCTGATCAGATATTGGTCAGTTATTGATTAGCTCTTGAGCTGACAGGAAACAGCTGATCTGTACCTGTTTCAGTCACTCTCACGATGCTGTATGCTTCCTCCTCAGGTGCAATCCTGGGCCACACTCAGACTCAGACCTGTGTGCTGTACAGCTACAGCTCCTCCTCCTCCTCAGTGGAGGGCCGAGGGAACATCAGCGGCGTGGAGATCTGCTCCGGGCAGAAGGATAAGCGGCAGCACTGCTTCGCCACCTGGAGGAACACCTCCGGTCAGGTGACCGTGGTCAAACAGGGCTGCTGGCTTGACGACCCTAGCTGCTATGACAGGTAGGTGGGGCCAGAGAGGTCATGCTCAGGTAACAACAGGAAGTAAAGGAGCGCTTCTGTGGTTCAACAGGAGGATAGCAGAGTTTAGACCTGATCGGTTTATTGATTGATGATGCTCCCAGACCTGAACCTGACTTTGTTCGAGTACAGAGTGGTGATTTTATAAGTCCCCTCAGGGCAGGTGTGTTCAGGTGTATGTCTACCTGTAGTTGAATTGGTTTGCCCACGTGTTGCTGTAGGTTCACTCGGAGGACCAGAGTGATTTCAGGAGAAGAAGAGCTAGCTCACACTCACACACTCCGAATTAGTTAGATAGCACTAAGAACTTAGAAAAGTGTTTGTGTGAATGAGCGAGTTGTATAAAGCGCTTTGAGTGCTCAGAGTAGAAAAGCGCTATATAAGAACCAGTCCATTTACCATTACCTGTCACCAGTCACCCCATGTATCAATCAGAGCAATTGATCAGTTTTCATATGTGAACTGAGAGGTGCTGTAAAAGCTCACCTGTGTGAGCTCATGTGTGAGGTCACTTGAGAGTTCAGTGATAAAGCTGAAAGACATTAGTGCGTGTGAGGAGGAGACATCAATTGGGAGGGGGGGGGGGGGGGGGGTTACTTGAGTGTGGTGACCTCACCTGTGCATCAGGTCATCTGTGCTGTTTCCTGATAGGTGGGAGTGTGTCGAGAGGAAGGAGTCCCCTGACGTCTTTTTCTGCTGCTGTGAGGGAAGTCTGTGCAACCAGAAGTTCTTCTACCTGCCCAACAGCAACCACATGCCGCCGCTGCCCCGTACGTACCTGCTCATCTCGCACCTTATTCTGAAAATCTTTGATGTTAAAACGGAACCTTATAGTGAAAAGCCTCCTGTATTTCATGTTGTAACCTCTTTTCCGTGTGTGTTTCCATAGCGACAAATATCCCACTCACACTGCGACCCCCGGTGGTCACCGCGCTGATGTATTCGCTGCTCCCCATCATGGCCGTTGCCATCATCGTCCTGCTGTCCTTTTGGATGTACCGACACCACAAACTGGCCTACCCACCTGTGCTGGTGCCCACACAGGTGAGACCTTCTGTGAGGAGTGGGTCATGTGACAGTCAGGTGACTTCCTGCTCTGAGTTTAAAAAATGAGGAACAAACTTTTACAATAAATGCTTCATAACAGCTTTAATCAGCTGTCTGTTCTACAGGAAGTCCCAGCAGCAAGTGAACAAACTCGTTCCAGGTAAACACTGAAGCCAGGTGTACTGATCAGGTGTTTGTCCTGACACGTTCCTGCTGCTTAGTCCAATCAGGAAGTCAGGAACACCGTCAGGTTGACGTTCAAAATAAAAGACCTGAAGCACTCGCAGGGTGATCAGGAAAAACACTGTTTCCATGGTAACAGCACACAGAGCTGGTGTTTGTTGTAGTTTTTAACAGCATCATCAACTCTGTCACGTGACTGTGTCATGTGACATGGATGCTCTTTTTGTTACCTGTGTCTTCACCTCTGGGGTGGGAGGGGCTAAGACACGAGGAGGCGGTGACACATAGCTGGAGTAGTGAGGCAATGCAGATGTTTCAGAGGGAGGCTGTGAGTTAGCTCCACCTCTTCCTGTCTGTGTGACTCTGAGCTGTTTCTTTGCCTCTCAGCACGCCTTTCACATCATGGTCGAGGTAAGGAGACCCACTGAGCGTGCTCTGTCACCACCCGCCTTGTGTTCTCCCACTTTGGGTCTCTGAGCACCTTTATGTTTTGTGTCACATGATGTCTGCACGTCCCGCTCCTTCCTTGCCCTGCATGACTGTGTCAGCACGCCACACCGCCCATCTTTAGGCCAGCCCACTCTCATGGTTCTGTCACTCTGTGTTTTTAATGTACACATGTCCATGTGGGTGTGGCCCGACAGCCCTGACAAGATGTTCTTTATTTTCCTGTATCCTCTGTCTCTGATCTCCACCTGTCTCCCCCAGGAGACCGGCCCCCTGCCCCCCTCCCCCGTCCTGGGACAGAAGCCTCTGCAGTTGCTGGAGCTGAAAGCCAGGGGGCGCTTTGGCTGCGTGTGGAAGGCTCAGCTGCTCAGTGAACACGTCGCCGTCAAGATCTTCCCTGCCCAGGTCAGTGTGTGTGCCGTTAATCTTAGTGTGATATTGTTAATACAAGTATCCCATTTACTACACAAGTGCTTACAAGCACTTTGGCAAAACGCTTGGCTGTGAGAGGAGCATCAGAGCGTTGGTCTTCACGGCTCTTCTAACATCCAGACACTGATGACCTTCATACAGCTGAGCACCAGCAGTCACATGACTGAAACACAAACATGTACGCACAGCTCGCACTGCTCATTTAACAAGAACAACAAACGGGCCAGATGTGAGAATGATTTTGTTTATTGTCGTAGAAACAGAATAAATGTTAAAAACATTATCTGATCCTTTGTGTGAAGTCTTCATGAGCAGCTGCGCCAGATGTTTCTGCTCCATATACATGAGCACATCTGCGTGAGGGAATAATGATGAGCGGAATATTCGTTTCCAAACACAGTGACAGCGCTCCAGTGAGACGTGAAAGTTAAATACAACGATCCAGTTTTGATCAAACAGATTTTCTCTAAAACACTGAAATAAGCCAAACATGATGTTTAACCTCCACTGAGTGGCCAAAGCCTGGGGAGATTTAAAAATGATGTGGCAGGAGTCAGGGAGAATAAGCCTCGACCTTTTGGTCAGGTGACACCTGGCGAGGCAAACTGGCCGTTCGCCCAGAGGGAGGTGATGTTTGGAAATATCCGTATCTACATTCTCGCCTGAAACGTCTTAAGAGTTACTTTGTGTCACAGAAACGGGCACATTTCAAACTTCTCTCACAGTTTTAGCCGCTCTCCTCCACCACGGCCACTTTTGAGTTTCAGTTCAGTTTTATTTCCACAGCACCAAATCACAACACCAGTCGCTTCGAGGAGCTTCATATTGTAAAGTAGATTCTACAATAACACATATTTTCAGATGAAATGCAACCTAACCCTTTGAATTGATGTCTCACAAGAGCACATGTTGAGAAATTACCTCTGTGTGAGGTCACAGTTGGGCCACGCCCCTGACTACTCTGACCTCTGACCTGTGCTCAGGAGCGTCAGTCTTGGCAGAACGAGTTTGAGATCTTTAGCCTGAGCGGGATGAGACACGAGAACCTGCTGCAGTTCCTCGGCGCTGAGAAGAGAGGCAGCGAGCTGGAAACGGAGCTGTGGCTTGTCACCGCCTACCATCACAAGGTAACAGTGACCCCCGCAGGCTGGAGGTGGAACTGCAGAACACTCCTAAAACTCCATTAGAACCTGGAAGAACGTGGAGCGTAGACGAGTTGGAGCGGGTTCAGTTTGTGAATGTGTGGACAGAAGACTGAGTCACTCTAACAAATTTGACCTCTGACCCTCAGTCTTCACTCTGTGTTCTCCATGACGTGTTTTCAGGGTTCCTTGACTGACCATCTTAAAGCCAACGTTCTCTCCTGGTCTGAACTGTGTCGGATCGCTCAGTCTATGTCCCGAGGCCTGGCCTACCTGCACGAAGACATACCTGCATACAAACCCGCCATCGCACACAGGTACGAGCGTACAGGCACACACACACACACACACACACACACACACACACACACCTGCCTGACAGCTCTGTGTGTTTTTCAGGGACTTCAAGAGTAAGAACGTCCTGCTTAAGTCCGACCTGACTGCCTGCATCGCTGACTTTGGCCTCGCTCTCAGGTTTGAGGCGGGAAAGTCTCCAGGTGACGCTCATGGACAGGTGTGTCCACCTGAGCTACGCCTCTGTCACGCTTTGTCATTACAGCAGTGACAGTGTAACAGTCAGTGGAAACAGAAATATCTAAGAGTGTTTAGCAAATGCATGATGGAGTTCCAGGTACACTGAGGTCCAGGTGAGGACAGTCTGGGTTAGGAAGAAGCAAATAGCTCCATCTGGTGGCTGATGGGTAAATATTCAAGGATGTTTGATAAAAGAAGAATAATTAGTGCTGGGATGTTGAGCTGGCCTGATTGCAGCTGTGCACAGCAGGGGAGGCGTAGCTGAACGGAGCAGTGTCCAGAGTGTGGGGAACCAAAGAGAGAAATGAGAGCAGAGCGGCCAATCAGAGGGTTTGAGGAGGTGAAGCTGCAGAGCGGATGGTGTGATAAACTCACTGCGTTTACATATTAGTAGCAGCTTTGAGGTTGGCTCTAAATGAGCTGTGTTTATTTACCGGTCACAGCTCGGTCTCCACAGTAATGACATCATTTAGATGCTGTTGTGTTATTACAGAGGTTTAAAATATGTGTGAGGACCTGCCATGAGGTCAGAGGGGGCGGGGCTTCAGATAAGTGCTGCGTAACAAGTTCAAACTTTATTGATATCAGTGATGTTATCCATGTCCCCTCCACCAGCTCCTCTGCTCTTTGTAGTTGTGTCATATCACCTCAGTAAACAGCTGATCTGGTTCCTGTCTGTGTCAGGTGGGGACCAGGAGGTACATGGCCCCAGAGGTCCTGGAGGGCGCCATCAACTTCCAGAGAGACTCCTTCCTGAGGATCGACATGTACGCTGTGGGGCTGGTGCTGTGGGAGCTCGCATCACGCTGCAAAGCTGCTGACGGTATGAAACGCCAGAAGGTCACCTGACTCACCAGGTCAGCACGTCAAAATTTAACAACAGCCCCGGCCTAGGCCTGGCCAGGGTCACGCCTGGTTGGTTGTTAAAGTTTGACCTGCTTACAAAGAATGGTTATGTGACATGTGAAGAAACTGACATGAACATGTCGTTGTGGTCGGTGGAGGCCAACGCCGCCGTCCTGTGTTTACGTCTTCACCTGGTGTGTGTGTGTGTGTGTGTGTGTGTGTGTGTGTGTGTGTGTGGCAAAGTGAAGACTGTCATTGACTGATCCGCACACCTGGTTTTCTGTGGTTCAGGTCCAGTAGATGAGTACCTGCTGCCCTTTGAGGAGGAGGCGGGTCAGCATCCGTCTCTGGAGGACATGCAGGAGGTGGTCGTCTACAAGAAGCTCAGGCCCACAATCAGAGAGTGCTGGCAGAAGCACGCCGTGAGTCACTACGCACAATGCACCAGCACATTACCCACAGCCGATGCATTTGTTTGAAGCATCAGGATGACCTCACCGCTGGTGTAGTTTATAAAGAAACAAGTGCTATGTTTAACCTCTGATCCAGGTCTCCTCTCTGCCCCCCCGGCAGGGTCTGGCTCTCCTCTGTGAGACGATGGAGGAGTGCTGGGATCATGAGGCGGAGGCGCGGCTGTCAGCGGGCTGCGTGGAGGAGCGCGTCGTGCAGATGCAGCAGTCGAGCGTCACGGCCCACGAGGAGATTGTCACGGTCGTCACCATGGTGACCAACGTGGACTACCCGCCCAAAGAGTCAAGCTTATGATCAATCAGAGCAGGGCAGGGACGCCAAAATAAAAGACTTCATGTAGGATGGAGAGTACAGATGTCAGAATAAAAGAACAAAGCCTGTGACTGTGCTACAGGTGTACAGGCTCGTGCAGGTAAGCACAGCTGATTGGGTCATCAGCAGGAAGTCTGATCAGGAACAGAGACAAACTTTATTCATTTTTTCACCTCCTGGAGCTGACAATCGCGTCCGCCATGAACCTTTTCACCTCCGATGACCTAGTCTCTCAGTCCTCGCCGCCAAGAGGTCGGTCTGACCTTCTGGTTCGTCTCGGGGTCAAACTCAGTTCTAGTAAAGCTGCTACATGTGGTCTCACTGAGTCAGTCAGGTGAGGACATCAGGAAACAATCATGTGATCAGATGTATTGATTATCGGAGAATAAAAACATCAATCGGTTTTACAGGAACACAAACAGAGCCGTATTTTTTATTTTCAAACACTAATTTCCTGTGTGAGTGTGTGAGAGAGAGACATGTAAGCTGACCTCTGACCTCAGCATTGTTTACTGATCCTGAGTTCTTCATAAGACGTGCATGCTGTGGAGACCATGCTTCTGTGTGATGCCATCTGAGTAGGCGGGGTCAGACTTAGGAGTCTCTTAGAGAAACAGGAAGTCATTTGATCATCAGGACAGGCTTTGATTGGTTGGTTATTTAGCAGCTGAACTCTTTGGGTGTCACCTTAAGCTGAGCAGCTGGAGGTCAAAGGTCAGCAGGACTGTTTTAACCTCAGATGATGCCGATGATGTCAGCGAACACATCACTAAACCTGTGCTGCATTCAGAGCGTCTGTTTTCTGACTGCTGAATCTGTTCAGATGAGAACATGTTGCGTTCAGGTCCCTGTGCAAATCGAGGATCGGGTTTCCTGATTGGTTTCAAATATCCTGACATCAGGCTCAGGTCACGTGATCATTGTTCTGAACTCAATCGGGTAATCCAGACTTTCTCAATCAGCTCTAAGCATGGTTAGGAAGGAGGCGGAGTCAGAAGCATGGACAGATGTGCTGACAGCAGGTATATGAGGATCAAACACCTGCAGACAGAGCAGCAGGGACTGATGGAGCTGATGGCACTATCACACTCTGACATCACTGCTGTGAGTGATGTCATCAGTTCACAGGTGCCGTTACTGTAGCTGCACGCCTGACGGATCAAACACACCTGAGAGTGAAGTCGGTCTACAAACTTCAGTTAACTTTAAAGTCTGCATCAACAAAGTAATGCTTTACTGTACTCAAAATTACTGAATTACTCTAAATTCAGTAATTTGTTGTTTGTTCTGTTGTTTGTGTGCCACAAAGGCTCTTCGGTTCTTTGCAGATAGAAAGGAAACAAACAGGTTTGTTTTTTTTCTTCCTGCTACAATCATCTGATTTCAGTTGGTGTGTGGAAGGACGAGAATGGTGGAGCGGTCTACAGCGATCGATAGATATGGATGTGACCTTTATTTTTATTGCACAAAAGAAGAGAGCAACCGTAAAGTGCAGTACTGTGTCCAGGACAAACAGCTGCAAACATCTGGGCAGACGTGTTCATCTGGATGTTTTCAGTGGGAGAAACTTTACATCAGATGACTACAGGTTTCCAACCTTATTAACAAAATCACAGAAACCAAACAACCTCCGACTAAACGGATGGCACAACACGGAAAAGCTCAAGGAACTAACCTCCCAGCCCATTGTTCAGTGGTGCTAGTGTCAGTCATCATACAAATGTCATGTTTATAAGGTGGGAAACCTGCAGTCAGCTGAGACTGAAGATGTTACCTGGCTGATGATGAAAGGTCCAGATGAACAGAATCCACTTTTTGAGATTACTGCTTTGTCTTTTATTGGCTCAGGGGTTCACGTGTGAAGAGTTGGGGGTTTGATACCTGGTGTTAGTGTGGTCCTGGTCCTGAGACTGGAAGGTTGAACCAGGAAGTGTGTGTGCTGCAAGTCCTGTGCTGAGCCAATGGCAATAAAGGAACAGCTGCACTGTGATTCAAATGCTTTTTAGAGCAGCAGCGTGCTGTGTGAAACACTGCCCCCTGCTGGTAAACCCCAAAATGAAAGCAGTGGTGATGGCAGCAGCCTGACTGCCTGTGGGGTTTGATCAAAGAGGAGGAATTGTGTCTGTAGGTTCTCAGTCCTCCAGGTCAAGGTGATCTAAGGAAACGACTGGATGTATTTCTGATTCCTGAAGATGTTTCACAGACTGAAGCTTCTTCAGTTCTAAAACCAGATGGTGGAGCGTCGCAGGTATTTAACCCATAGTGGGAGTTGTACCTTTTTGACCCACTGCTGACCATGTGTCTCATCACATGAGCCAAGGTGTGAAAAAGGCTCGGAAGTGAATTTCTTCACTGTATCCTGTTTATCCCACAAACCTAACAGTGAATCATGTTCTGCTGCAGAAGAAGAAACCAGAACATTTAACTGTGTGGTCATCATTATTATTATCATTATTATTATTGATGCTGTTGTTGTACAGTCTGTGATGTAAGAGAGTTTGATCTGTTTATGAAAATCATCATGTCCTCTGATTGGTCATCAGTCGTCCAACCTCTTCTGATTGTTTATGTTTTGAAGCAGTCTGAGATCATCACTCAGTAGTAATCGAGGTGACGACGGGAACATCATGTTCAATCTCCAAGCACGCTCAGATTAGAGGTGTTTTGATGCGTAGCGTGGGCGATGTAGCTCGACCTCCTTCAGTCAGAGGATGAACTGGAGACGAATGACGAGTGGAACGTAGATCAGTGGATATACTGATCACAGGCACACATGTTTCTTCTGTTTTCAGATATTTGCCAACTAAATTAAATTTGAATTAAAATTTATATGTTGATATATGTTAACCCTCATTCTGCCGGCATATTTAGCATACCGAGTATTGACGCCTTTCTGGGGACTCAAAACTAATTTACTGTGAAATTTAATATGTTCTAATAAAATGTCCACCCATCCATCCAGATGTTACTAACAACATGTGCTGGGTAGGTCTGCCTACTTAAATATAATGTAATCTTTATTCCATTTTAAACAGAAAACAGCTGATACAGGGGTGTGTCATACTGAATTTATGGTTAGAAAGTAAAAAACTGTCCTAATTGAGTATTTCTACACAGTGGTGTTAATACCGTTACTCCAGGAGCGTAACCGAATACTTCTAGAGATCAGATCATCAATGACCCTGAGCATACCCTGATTTATCGGGTTAATTATTTATTCTAATCATGAAGTTGTCAGAAAATTCTGATTTTTGAAACGGGAATGTTTCTCAAGCCTTCTGAAAATCCACCAATCCTCTTCTGCTTGTCCTCGTCAGGGTCTCGGGGGCGGGAACTGGAGGCTAGCCCAGCTTCCATAGGGCAAGAGGCAGGTACGGTCTGTCACAGGGTCACACAGAGAGAGGGAGAGAGAGAGACAACCATTTGCACTCATATTCACACCTATGGCTAATTTAGAATCACCCCACTAACGACACCTGTTACACAACTGTGGGAGAAGCACCTGGAGAGAACCTGCACACTCCACAACAAAGGCCCCGCCCAGGTGGGGGCCAAACCGCCATCCTGTTCCTCTTATGAGGCAGCAGTGCTAACCACTGTTCCACCTTATCACACATTTATTTCTAAATTAATAAACTTTGTTCTATTCACTTATTTTAAAAACCCTTCTGACGAATAAAAAAAAAAGTATAAATGTTTATATGAGTTTTATTTTGTATCAATTTTGTTTTTCAGGGGAAAAGTCGATGAAGTCTTAAAGAGCCTAAAACGTCATGAGTCAAATATGACCCATTGGCTTTAACCCGAACTAAATCATGTTCACGCTGGATGTGAAGGAGGACTTCATGTCCCATGGTTCTTTGCGGCTCGGTGGTCCAGGGTGGACCTGTGAGAGGTGGAGCCTTCAGCCTCCTGATGGAGAAGCAGTAACCGGAGATCGCAGCCTCTGAGCGGACCGTGTGGACCCGAACCAGAGCCGAGCCTCCCGGTTTGTGTGTGTTTCCGCGTGCGTGTCGGTGCTTCTTGTCGGTGATGGAGGCGGCGGAGGGTGGCGTGTGCGGGGTGAAGGTGATGTGTCGCTTCAGGCCGCTGAACGAGGCGGAGCGGAACCGCGGAGACAAAAACATCCCGAAATTTAACGGAGAGGACACCGTGGTGGTGTCGGTGAGTACGCGCGCGCTCGCGCTCGCGCTCACACACACACACACACACCGCCACGGTGTGTGTGTGTGTGTGTGTGTGTTGTTTAGTGTGCAAACAAACCTGCTGTGTGTAACTGCAGAACCACTGCACGCTGCTCCTCCTTAAATCAATCAGTGCATTGTTTGCATTGATCAATCAGGAGCAGCTGCTTCAAAGCAGGAGAGTCAGACATGTTCACTGCAGTTCTATTTATACAGCGCCAAATCACAGCAACAGTCACCTCAAGGTAGATCCTACAATAATAACAGTCATATGACCCCCTATGAGCAAGCACTTTGGTGACAGTGGGAAGGAAAAACTCCCTTTTAACAGGAAGAAACCTCCGACAGAACCAGGCTCAGGGAGGGTGAGAGAAGGAAGACAGGATAAAGACATGTTGTGGATGAGAGACAGAGATTAATAACAGATACGATTCAATGCAGAGAGGACTATTAACACATAGGCTTTTTCCCAATCCAGGGTTTGCATCCTTTGGAGGATAAGGCCTTCACTGTAGACCGAGAAGGCCGGAAGTGCGATGCTTGTGAAATAGGATGTCTAGCTTCCATTGCACTGCTCATGTTGCCTAGCAACCATGATAATAACTGCTGGAAACATTTCATCTGGCATTGTTTGACAGAAATGAAGGACAAATTTCTTTTGTTCATCTGTTTGTTTTACATGAGCTCTGTTTGATTTGATAAGTATCTGAGGCTGAAACCACAGGACTGTAAAAACATGATTGTTGGGCTTCATTTCTGTACTGAACAGTTGTTTGACGATTAGCTAATACATAACAATTAGCTAATGTTGTTCATGACACTAAAGTCACTTCACTGGTAATGTAAATGTAATATGGCCAATATTAAAGTTATTATTATATTAATCATTATTAGTTATTACCAGTGTTGGGCAAGTTACTTTGAAAAAGTAATTAATTATAGTTACTAGTTACTTCATCAAAAATGTAACTGAGTTAGTAGCTGAGTTACTTTTCCTAGTAATTAATGACTTTTAGAATCTTGTAACTATTGCATTACTTAAAAAAAAGTTTAACCCTCTGGGGTCCAGGGTATAATTGGCCATTTTTGACTACTTTTAATTTTACATATACACTTAATTTTAAGTTTTCATTTTGACATACTGTATTAACACAATTGATCAAAAATCAGACAAAAAACATACAATCCGAGTAGAAAAAGTGTAAAGTATATAAAAGTATTTGTTACTGTAACAACCACGATGAATCATATTTCATAACTTTAAATGCAAATATAAATTGTCAATTTTAAAATCATACACTGTAAAAAGAATAACCCTATTCAAATAAAAAAAAAATGATGTCCAATTGTCACATCCAAAATATTTGACTTCATAGAATCCAAATTGAGTCACTTGATATGACCTGATACTTTTATGTTGATATAAACAATATTACTAGACTTGGCTGAAACTTTAAATTTTGCATTGATCCAAATTGATTTTTTTTTACATAGAACCATATTTTAATTATTGAACCAAGCTAATATATTGAAATTTAACCAACCTAATGTATTCACATCGAACCAAATTAACATGAACTAATATGTTTGTGTTGAAGCCAGGTAATTGATTTACATATATTCAAACTATATTTTTTACATTTCATTTTATTTCAGTTCAAAAATGCTCTGCATTTCCTATAAAAAACAAGACAGTTGGCCAACCAATTATTTCAAAATTATTTATTGTTCCAAACCATTTTGACTATAATCAATAGAGAGGATTAGTAATATACAGAATTAGTGCTACGGCAGAAATTATTAGAGAAATTGTAAGCGCCAGACGTCTGCTTTATATTTTATTTACGATTGAGTTCATGTTTGTTTTATTATTCATAGATTCATTACATAAGTGCAGTAGTAGCATGAAACCCTGTGTGAGAGGGAAGGGGAGGAGCATGGACAGAGAGGTGAGGAGTCTCACGGTTTTCTGACCGTGTACACAGCTAGTATTGGATAACTGCTATTTTTTGGAATTTTCATGCCTTTTTTTTTGGAAGGAGATTCATTGTTACATCCTCAGTTTGTAATAAATAAAACAGTCTTCAAACCATAATGCAACTGGAAGCATTTCTCTTGGAAACCAGGAACACGCGTCAGCCATAGACTCCCTTTTTTTGAACTTGGTTTATTGGAAATTACCCTACATTTAGTCAGAAAACCCTTCTTGCTCCTTTTTTGGAAAAAGGAATACTGAAAAGGATCATGTTTAGCAACGCCGTGCACTGTGGATTGAAGGCAATAGCCTACTTGGAGGAAGAATCACGGTAAGCAGTGAAAACAAGCTTTGCTACTGTGGAAATTTGTCATAATGCATGAGAGTGATGAAGAACTAGTGTGTGGAAAAAGAGAACCAAAAATGACAGAAAAGGCTGTCGAGGAAAAGCTGCACAGGTTGACCCAGTCTAGAAAGGCTAAGCTAGGCCACCTAACTAGCCAAGCTAATCAGCTCGAACGGCTAATGGAAGATGATGCTAACGTGAATGCTGTTAAGCAGAAATTGCGTTTAGACTACCAAGATTCATTTGGAGAACTGTGTAAGATAAATGATAGTTTGAGAGTATTAATGCATGAGGAAGAATTTGAAAAGGACCAAAGTTCTTGGTATGAACCTAATGCTAGTCGTATTCGCGGATTTATGCAACATGTGGAAACGTGGGTTAAAGCAGCTGAGGAGCGCACAGAACAAGCTAGACAGCGTGATGCAGACATCCAGCCTTCCGACAGTGTTTCTGTGATGTCCGCTGCATTAAGCAGTAAAAGCAGGAGGCGCAGGTCAGCCGTTGGGAGCCAAGTGTCCACTGCTTCCTCAGTACGCCTCAAAGCTGAAATGGAGAGAGCCACATTGCTTGCACAAGCAACTGCTCTCAAACAAAAACAAGAGCTTGAACGACAGGAAACTGAGTTGAAAGCAAAAAGAGAGCAGCTAGATCTGCAAACTGCTATTGCCGCCTCTGATGCTAAAATAAAGGTATTAGAGAATTTTGAAAATGAGCGCTCGTCACATGTGAGTCCTGCATACCCAACGACTATTGATTCTGGATTCATACCATTACCTGTAAGTCAAACTCCAGTCACCAACACAGAAAATGGATATGGGGAATTCATGCCTTTACAAAATCACCCTATTGGTACGCAGCAGTCTAGAGTGGATTTTGCAGCAGATGAACAAGCAGTTGAAACACTCTGTACTGTTATGACACGTCAGAATAATATAACAGAGCTGATGATGAAACAACAAAAAATGATGACATTGCCACCTTTAGACATCCCTACCTTCAGTGGTGATCCTCTAGATTACAATACATTTGTAAGCGCCTTTGAGCACGGAGTAGAGTCTCGCACTGAAAGTCCTAAGGATCGCCTCTACTTCTTAGAGCAGTTCACTAATGGACAGCCGAAAGAGCTAATAAAGAGCTGCCTTCATATGAAGCCAGATGTAGGCTATCACAAGGCTAAACAGCTCCTCAAAGAGCATTTCGGAAATGACTACAAAGTTGCTGTAGCCTACATGAACAAGGTCTCAAACTGGGCACCTATCAAGCCAGAAGATGCAGAAGCTTTAAATGCGTTTTCACTCTTTCTGACAGCTTGCTGTAACACCATGGCTGAAGTGAGTTACATGGAGGAACTTGATAACGTCGCAAGCCTGAAAGCCATTGTAGCAAAACTTCCATACAAGTTACGTGAAAGGTGGAGATCTGTTGTGTGTGGTATGCAAGAGCAAGGCGACAGACGAGTCAAGTTCAATGATTTGGTGGAGTTTATTAATAAACAAGCCAAAATTGCACTTCACCCTGTTTTTGGTGACATAAAGGATAGCACCACTGCTAAACCATTCACCATTAAACAAAACAGTAACAAGGATCAGAAAAGGGTTGTAATGAAGAAGTCATTCACCACCAGTGCCATACCATTGGACACTCAGGAGAAAGACACAAAGACAATGGAAAACACAAATTATGTGAAACCCACTCCACAGGCATGTCTGTTCTGTAACGGTGGGCACATCATAGACCTGTGTGGTAAGTTTAAGGGCAAGCCACACAACGAAAAGTTGGAATTTTTGAAAGGCAAAGGACTGTGTTTTAGCTGTTTGAAGCAAGGTCACATGAGCAAACTTTGTAAGAGAAAGGTGAGCTGTGAGGTATGTTCTCTTGCTCATCATACATTGTTGCATATCAAGAAAAGGGACACAGACGCTGACACAGAGAAGAAAACTAAGAACAGTGAAAGTCAAACAATCTTAAGTGCCTTTGTCTGTGCAGAGTCTGAGGATTGTGGGCCAACTGGGGCCGGGGAAGATGACTGCACACTTGCAATAGTTCCTGTACAGGTCAAGGCCAAAAAGGGAAGTGTAGTAGTGCAGACTTACGCCTTCTTGGACCCAGGAAGCTCTGCCACATTCTGTACAGAGACATTAATGGACAAATTGAAGATCACTGGAAGGAAAACTGACATACTACTGAAAACTATGAATGAAGAGAAACCTGTCTGTACTCATGTAGTGTCAGGCTTGGAGGTCAGTAGTTTATCTGGTGACGACTTTATTGATCTGCCAGATGTCTTCACACAAAGGACAATACCTGTAGGAAAGGAAAACATACCCCTACAGAAAGATCTCGAAAAGTGGCCTTACCTTAAAGAAGTAAAACTGCCTCGAATTGAGACTGACATTGGATTGCTTATAGGAGCAAATGTACCTAAAGCAATGGAGCCATGGGAGGTTGTAAGCAGTGTAGGTAATGGACCGTATGCTGTAAGAACCAAGCTAGGTTGGACTGTGAATGGACCTTTGAGAGAAACTGGCTGTCATGCAGACAAGAGAAACCCAGCCAAGGCTAATGCAAACCGCATATCAGTGAGCCGTTTAGAGAACCTGTGGCTTCAACAGTTCATGGTGGATTTTCCAGAGGGAAGAAAACATAATGAAGTGGAAATGTCAAGAGAGGACCATCAGTTTATGGACATGGCCATGGAATCTGCAAAACTGATGGATGGCCACTATACAATATGTCTACCTCTGAAGAACAGATTGGTCAACATGCCAAATAATCGCTCAGTCGCTGAACAACGAGCACGTAACTTGAGGCTTAAATTTCTCAGGAATGACTGCTTCCGACAAGAGTACACAGACTTCATGGAAGACCTTCTTAAAAAGGGCTATGCAGTACAACTGTCAAATGATGAACTGGCGCACAAAGAAGGAAAAGTGTGGTATATACCCCATCACGCCGTGTACCACCCTGTGAAGCAGAAATTAAGAGTTGTGTTCGACTGTGCAGCATCCTATCAGGGCACATCCCTGAATGATCAACTTCTTCAGGGTCCAGATTTGACCAGCAGTCTCATTGGTGTTGTCATACGATTTAGACAGGAACCTGTTGCAATTATGGCAGACGTTGAAGCAATGTTTCACCAGGTGAAGGTGCCTGACGGTGACTCTGACTTACTTAGGTTCCTCTGGTGGACAGGTGGCGACTGCAATCAAGCTTTGACTGAGCACAAGATGACTGTGCATTTGTTTGGGGCCACATCCTCACCCAGTTGTGCCAATTTCGCTTTGAGGAAGTGTGCTGAAGACCAGAGTAGGCAGTTCAGAGCTGAAGTTGTTCAAACAGTATTGCAGAACTTTTACGTTGATGACTGTCTCAAGTCTGTCGCTACGGAGGAGGCAGCTATATCAATGTGTCAAGATCTAATGAAAATCTGTGCCAACGGAGGCTTCCGTCTCAACAAATGGGTGAGCAACCGAAGGAAGGTGCTTGACTCCATCCCAAAGTCTGAACTGGCAGCAGAAATGAAAAGCCTGGACCTGGATCATGGCAAACTTCCACTTGAGAGGGCCCTTGGTCTCAATTGGTGTGTTGAGTCAGACACATTCAGCTTTAAGATCAACTTCAAAGATCGCCCATTCACAAGAAGAGGACTTCTTTCTGTCATTGGATCAGTGTATGACCCATTAGGCATTTTGGCGCCAGCAGTCTTGCCAGCAAAGATTATCCTGCAGGAATTGTGCAGATTGAAGATCGGGTGGGATGACGACTTACCTGAGCACATAAAGAGGCGGTGGACTGACTGGTTAACCAGCCTTCCTGCTTTGGAACACTTCTCAGTTGCAAGATGTTTCAAGCCCAAAGATTTTGGAAATGATGTATTTGCACAACTACATCACTTTGCAGATGCAAGTGAGGATGCATATGGCTCAGTCAGCTACCTACTCATGCGTAACACGAGCAATGAGACACAATGTGCATTTATGATGGGCAAGTCCAGAGTGGCGCCTCTCAGGCCTCCTACCATACCCCGTCTGGAATTGACTGCTGCTACAGTAGCCATTAGGATGGATAGTGTCCTGAGAAGAGAGCTACAACTGAACCTTGCAGAATCAGTTTTTTGGACAGACAGTACGGTGGTGCTCCAGTATCTCCGGAATGAGACCACGCGTTTTCGTACGTTTGTGGCAAACAGAGTTGCAGCTATTCTGAAAGGCTCTGATGTGGAACAGTGGAAACACATCAGCACAGACAAGAATCCTGCTGACTGCGCCTCAAGAGGGCAAAGAGTAGATGAATTTATGAAGAACAGAACGTGGGTGTCTGGGCCAGATTTTCTTCGCAGTCCAGTAGAGTTTTGGCCTAACACTCCATTGAATTGTCCGGAAATCACTTCTGGTGATCCTGAGATCAAGAAGGCCACAGTAAACAAAATAGAGGTGGAAGAAAATGTTGCTCCATTCAAGAGACTGATAAATTACTTCTCATCATGGACAAAGTTGAAAAGAGCGGTGGCGTGGTTCCTGAAACTTAAAGCCTTACTTTGGAGTCTCTGTCAAAAACGTAAAGAGCTATGCGTAACCAGTGTGGAGAATAGCTTTGACAATGATCGACAGCTGAGGCAAAGTCAGATTGACAGTTTCAGGACAAGCTTTAAGCCTACACAAATTTCAGTGGAAGACCTGAATCAAGCAGAGCTCGATATAATCAGATTTTGCCAAAAGGAGAAATTCTCGGAAGAGGTTTCAGCTCTTCACAAGGGACAAAGTGTGAAGCGCAACAGCCATTTATACAAACTGAACCCTGTACTACAGGAAGATCTGTTGAGAGTTGGTGGAAGATTGAGCTGGGCAGCTATGCCGGAAATCGCTAAGCAGCCTATTATCCTGTCTAGAGACTTTCACATTTCTGACTTAGTCCTCCAACAGATACATGAAGAAACTGGGCATGGAGGACGCAATCACATGCTCTCTGAATTGCGACAGAAGTTTTGGATCCCAAGTGCCAACACAGCCATTAGAAAGATCATCGCAAAGTGTGTGACATGTCGTCGCCTGCATGGGAGAGTTGGGAAACAACTGATGGCTGATCTTCCACAAGAGCGAGTGTTGCCAGATGATCCACCCTTCACCCGGGTTGGTGTAGACTACTTTGGCCCATTCGAAGTAAGACGTGGAAGAACCATCTTAAAAAGATACGGTGTTATATTCACTTGTTTAGCGGTTCGTGCAGTACACATAGAGCTGGCCTCATCATTAGACACAGATTCATGCATAAATGCAATCCGGCGCTTCATAGCACGGAGAGGACAAGTGAGGGCGATTCGCTCAGATAATGGGACAAATTTTGTTGCTGCCAATCGTGAGCTGAAGGAAGCAATCGCTGACTGGAACACTTCACCGTTTCAGCATCTATTTCAACAGCATGGAATTAAGTGGACATTTAACCCTCCCACTGCTTCACATCATGGCGGAGCATGGGAGAGGTTGATAAGATCAATACGAAAAGTGCTGAATTCTACTGTGAGAGAACAAGTTCTGGAAGAAGAATGCCTTCATACAGTCTTATGCGAGGCAGAGTCGATCATCAACAGCCGACCAATCACCAGGGCATCAAGCGACCCAAATGATTTGGAGGCTCTGACACCTAATCATCTTTTGTTGTTGAAAACAAAATC